>NC_139526.1:3128767-3408042 GCF_947247035.1 Vipera ursinii | reverse complement strand
AAAAAAACCTTAGTGGAGTTTGTGACGTGGGAAATTTTAAGGAAAATGAATCATTGAAAAATTGCAAAAGAAATTTAGTGTTAAAATTAGGCCAGGAATATTCTTGGTGAGGGATGGGCATTCTGAAACTGCTGGACTACAGTTCCCATTAGCCTTATCCCATTGGCCCTGTGAGGTGGAGGGAAGGGAATTATCAAAGCTCAGATTGTAATATGGCCTTAGAAGGACAGTCGCTTTATCATTAAAAAAAAATCAGGGGTCAGCATCATTTTAGAGCACTGATTCTCAGCCTTACCAACTTTAAGAGGTGTGGACTAACTCCCAGAATGCTGGCCGGGGAATTCTGGGAGTTGAAGTCCACACCTCAAAGTTGCCAAGACTGAGAAACACTGTTCTAGAGTGACAATTTTTCTTTAAAGGCATAACCTGCTCACAAAAGCTTACACTTTCTAATAAAATTTACTAGTGTTAAAAAGATATTACCAGGCTCTGGTTTTTTGCCACCATGGACCAAACCGGCTCTCCCCTGCAATTATTGATCATTTTTGCTGATCACCCTGAGATTTCTCTCCTTCCAGTGCCTTGAATCCTGCAATCTGAATTGTCTCTCTGAAAAAAAAAGGATTAACCCTGCTTTGTAGTGACAAGAATCTTACTACCATTTAGGCAATTTGCAACTGTTTCAGCATCTCGTAATATTTTTCCTGATTTTGCCATCCCAAAATATTCTAATGGAACACTGAAGTGATGCAGAAAGTGTGCTGTTTTCATTTTGAACAATCTTCTTTAATCGGATGCTTTAATTTTTCCAAAAGCAAATTTGAAGGAAATACTTTACTTTGGCAAGTCATACTTTTTAAGAGTTGGTAGGTTTTTTCAACACTGAATTAAGATACTCAAATTCCAAATTTTGGGATTAAAATTTAAAGCTATGTTTACATTTTTAAATCGGATCAATCTTCATAGCACAAGGAGGCTAAAACCAGATGGGCCAATCTCATTCACGGATATCCTCTTTCACCCATTCAACATAAAGCTTACAACCTACTATAAAGTTTCTCCGAGTTGTCCAACAATTATGAAAGAAAATGATTTGGTTGATTTATTTGGATAAATATGAAGTTATACCCCTGCCATGATGTTAAATTTAAAATTTTGTGTTAAATTTAAAAAGTGGAAGCGGCACACTCCATCCCATAATTGGGTAGACCAGGTTTCCCTGATAGACTGACTGGTCTCAGCAGAAAACAGCCCTGCCATGAATTCAGAGGAATTGCAGGTCTTCTGCAAGACCTCTTTATCCTTCAGAATTGCCTCTCACTTCATCCCATGGAAGGCAACCTTCCTTTGTAATATTTGTGACATTGGCTTCTCAATCTGGAGATCTGTGGGTCTTACAAGGCTTTATAAAAAGGGCTTGTTTCGTCCTCTTCACACAGTGACAAAGGCATCCCCCCACCCCCATATTCCTTCCAAGTCTATCCTGGTTCTCCACTTGAATCAAGACTGACTTTTTTTCCCCCTTGGCTCCATCAGAAATGTTTTATTCTTTGGATGTCTACTAAGCTTTTTTTTTTTAGTTGGGGTGTTGCACACGTCACCATTTTATTGGGGGAAGTGTGTTGGCCTGCCATCTACGTTCCACCTTCAGTGTTTCTAAAAGCGCCCAGGCCAGGGCTTTGCTATGTGCTGGCCCAACTGACATGCCACCTTCCAGTAGAGAGTTGGAAGGAACCTTGGAGGTCTTCCAGTCCAACCTCCTACTCGAGCAGGAGACTTTACACCATTCTGGACAAATGGTTGTCTAACCTCTTTTGGAAAACCTAAGGAGCACCCACATCTTCTGGAGGCAAGTTGCTCCGCCAATTCTCACTATCAGGAAATTTCTCCTTAATTCTAGGTTGGATATTTAATGATTTTTCCACCCGTTACTTCTTGTTCCGCCCCCAGGTGTTTTGGGGAAAAGGTTGACCTCATCTCTGTGGCAGCCCCTCAAGTACTGGAAGACAGTTATCATGGCCCCTCCCCCAATCCTTCTCTTTAGAGATACCGTATTCCCACAACATTCATTGTACGGTTTAGTTTCCAGATCGCTTGTCGTCGTTGGTCTTCTCTGCATGCTTTATCTAGAGCAGGGGTCTTCAAACTCCCAGAATTCTGGGAGTTGCAAGTCCACAAGCCATAAAAGGGCCAAGTTTGAAGACCCCTGATCTAGAGTCTCAGCATCCTTTTTGTATTGTGAGCAGAACTGGACACTACTCCAAGTGTATTCTCACACTACTGCAACATAAAGAGGCACACGTCACATGATCTTGAAACTATCCTTCATTGATAAAGCCCAGGATTGCGTTGGCTTTTTGTCTACACTCGCTTCTTGCCAGCCTGCCTTCAGGGCAGAGTTTCTCAACCTTGGAAACTGTAAGACGGGTGGACTTCAACTCCCAGATTTTTTAAAAACATCTCCATTTGGCACGAGAAGTTATATTCCACAATTTTTGAACGGAGGTGGTAGCGATAGGCTGGTAGTCTTTGGTTTACAACAGTAATTGGGACCGCGATTCCATCGCTAAGCAGCACAGTCATAAAGTGTGACATCACATGACCGTGCCAACCTATACTGGCCATTGCCACAGTTCCAGTTGCTGTTATTAGGTGAATCCGATGAGTTTGCAGTTCCTCTCCATCCGTAATCGCCATTTGCAACCTCCCGTTTGCTTCCCCATTGTAATGGTATGTGAGAATGACCTTGGGGTAGGGAGGGAAATGGGGAAGAGATGCTGCCTAAGAGCAGTCAGGAAAAGGGCAACATAGCCCACAGCTCCATAATGGGGGGAGAAAGCAGCTCAGAAGGGACCCTCCCTAACTTCTCAGGCTATAAATGAGATGGGAAATTTTTACTTTCAGACTTGCAAGTTTCTGTTAATGTAGTCTTACAGTAAACCAGAACTAATTTATGTAGTCGTGTTTCCTGTCTGGTCTACCTGGGAATTCTGGCACCTGTTGACTGCTTGTAGGAAATCAGCAGAGAACATCACAGATCAGAGTCATGATTGCAGGGCACTGTGGCATTGTAATTGCAAGCACCCAAACTGCAATCCCATGACTGGGGTGCTGCAGTAGTGACAACTACCAGGACCCATCATAAGTTCCCCCTCATTCATCACCATTATGACTTAATGTCCACTGAATGAATGGACATTAAGTGAGGACTACCTGTATTATATTTTGAACCCCTAGCTGTAGAAGATCAGGCTTAAACCAAAGGTAGGGTGAAACGTGTCATTGGTTTGGAATTTTTATGCACTTCCACAAGAGACCTGCCCTCATAAATTCTCTTGACTCTTATCTAGAGCCATTTAGCTTTGACCATTAGTTGACCAGATTCTTGGGTATAGGTAGCAATAAGAAACTGCTGTGCTTTGAACTGAATGAATGCTCCTGGTTATTTGCACCTGACACAATAGCAATAGAGGTTAGACTTTATACCGCCCCTTTACAGCACTCTGGTAGTTTACAACAGGGGTCTCCAACCTGTGAGCCATGGCCCACTAGTGGGCTGTGAGGGGTTTGCAACTGGGCCATGGAATCAGGTGGCAAGCGTGCACCCACGCACATGGTCCTCACGTGAGCAGCAGGCAGCCAATGGAGCTGTGCACGCACACATGGTTGCTGGTCACTTGCGTGAACCATCCCCTCTCCCCACCCACCCCGCTGGTCCACAAAGCCTGTAATGGGAAATTGTTTGCATATTGTCCCCCAAAATCTGACTCCTCATTTTACCGACCTTGGAAGGATGGAAGTCTGAATCAACCTTGAAATCCGTCAGTCTCAAATTCCAGGCTGTGGGCCGAGTTTGCCTGCAATACTGCACTTCAACCACTCTGCCACCAGAACTCCAATTAATTTAATCACCGCACCAAGCAGCCCAATTATGGAGGTTCTATTTGAATGTTCCACTTTTATTAAGTTGTAGCCTTCTGAATCTGTTCCTCCATTGTACCTTTTGGAGGCACGGCTGATCTACCTTTTATTTTAAAAGCTACTAAAAAAATCCCTTCTTAGCTGATCATCGAGTTCTTCCCCTTTCTTTCTCAGCCTCCTCTCAATCTCTCACACTGCAGACATGTCAAACACAAGGCCCGGGGGCCGGATCAGGCCCGCGAAGTGGTTTCATGTGGCCCGTGAAGCCATCCTGGAAACAGTGAGGGAACGGCCCCCACTGCCTTGGCCTTGGCCCAGAGACCCTCCTCCTGCCAGAGACCCTCAGATCTGTCCCACTCCTGCCCAGGCCCCCATAGGCACCCTTGATGCGAACGATGTAGAGCTGGCCACACCCACCCAGCAGGCCATATGCACTCTAGCCACACCCACCCAGCAGGCCACGCCCACCCTGGCCATGCCCCCTGAGAGCAACCGCAATGCTGATGCGGCCCTCAGTGAAATTGAGTTTGACACCCCTGTCTCACAGGGATCAAGTGAGAACCACAACTAGTTCTCATAAGAGGGTGGGGTTCCCACCAAACCATCCTGTTAAACTCTAGATCAGCATTTCTCAATCTTGACAACTTTAAGATGTATGAACTTCAGCTTCCAGAATTTTTCAGCCAACAGCCCAAAACCAGGCACTAAGATCCATAGAAACAAAGGGCTACCGTACTAGACAGGACTTGAAGGCCCGATGGTGCAAGGAGGCACCAAAGAGAATCCAACCCAGAATGGTAAGACTGTAGGATGCAGGCAAAATCAGCATACTCTGAGTGGCACAACAAAGTAGTTGCCACTGCGTACAGGCATATCTGCACAGTGTATGGGCTAAACCCTCCCAGGTTCAGATGGGAGAGTTCACAGAAGTTCATGACAAATAATAGACCTGAGATCTTGTGGACTGTCGCGGAACAATTAACAGTCCGACCAGAGGAGGATGGACCGTGGTTCATTTGCATGGTCAATATGAACATGCAGTGACATGGACCTACTATCCAGATATTTAGGCAGGTACTGGCTAATCAACCAGACACCGTGATGATAGACTAGGGCCAGAAGACAGCAGTGATGAATAAGATGTAGCAGTGCCGAGTGACAGCAGCACCAGGAAGAAGGAAAAAGAGAAGTGGGAGAAGGACCAAGGCCTGAAGGAGGAACAAGAGAAGATGTGGAAAGTAAAGGCCAAAGGCTCCCCAGGGGTGGTCGGAGCACCCAAGAGTTGTGATTCCAAAGCTAGGAAAGTGACTCCAACAGATCCCAGGAACAACATCAGTGCTCTCTGTCCAGAAGAGTGCAGTGCTAGGAGCCGTTAAAGTAGAACCCCCAAATCCCCAGGCTTCTGGTAGAGAACCCAAGATTGAGGAAGGCACAGACCACCCATAAGGTGAGATGGGATTTTACACCCCATACTTGGCATGCCCTTTAAAATGATTTATTCAATTTATATGGCCCCCATCTCTGTACACGTGGTTGAATCAGTCAAATTTGGGAGGGGCAGGAAAATCTATCTGAACACTTTTTTTCAAATGCTCCTTGCTAGTGTACTAAAATGTCAATTTACAGCAAGATTTGGCCTATCTTCAGCTCAGGCTCAGTGGTGAGTTGCTAAACTCCAAACTTTAAAACCAGCCAGAGGACTTTGAAATGTAAACTCTGAATTACATGGCCATTGACTCAGCATTTCCATCTCTCTTGCCTAACCTTCCCATACAATAACATTTGTAATCATTCTTTCAATCTGGACTTTGAGCTTTGACTCACTTGTTTTGATTAATGGGATTGCACATCCTTCCAAGTTTAGCTCTGAAAAAGATGCCTCAAACCGGATTGGCTTATAAGTGGCTGATGGCTCACTGTGTCCTGCTTAGCAAAATCATCTGAGATGTAATCAGTAAATTGTGGTTCAATTCAACTAAACAAAATTAACCAAATGGAAATCATTAAAAATATCTGTTGTGCAGTATTTAAAAACAACTTTTGGGGAAATCAAAACAACAAATGTTGGTTACCCCACATATACGTACCAGTTCAAGTGGTGATACATTTAAGCTCCTGATTTTACTTAGGTGGAGAAAAGGTCCAGGCCAGGACTCTCTTGGAGGCCATGGTAGCATGAGGGGCCATCCAGTGAGAGTGACGGCAGAGACGTTGACTTGCTATCAATTCTATGGTGCATTTGAAGACTGAGATCCTTAAATACATATGAGATCTCACCTGGTTGAGAACCAAGCCTGGCATGGTCATGTCTTCTTAAAAATCTGGCTCAGAGAACCATTTCTCTCTCTCTCTCTTTGTCGCTAGAGTAGAGTTTCTCAGTCTTGGCAACTTTAAGATGTATGAACTTTCACTTCCAGAGTTCCCCAGCCAACTTTGAGTTGTGTAGACTTTGACTTCCATAGCCAATTTTAGAATGTGTGGATTTTGACTCCCAGAATTCCCAACCAATTTTATGGACTGCAACTCCCTGAATTCCCCAGCCAATTTTAACATATATGGAGTTTGACTCCCAGAATTTCCCAACCAATTTTAAGTTTGTGGACTTTGACTCCCAGAATTCCCCAGCCAATTTTAAGATATATGGGCTTCAACTCCCAGAATTCCCTAGCCAACCTTAAGATATGTGGACTTTGACTCCCAGAACTCCCCAGCTAGCATTTGGCTGGGGAATTCAGAAGTCCACACATCTTAAGCTGCTGAAGTTGAGAAATAGTGCCCCAAACGACCACCAGCTACTGATGGTATACTCCTTCCTCCTTTGCTCTTCTTCTCCCTCCCCTCTTCAGCTGCCAGTGTCCTCCATCTTCCTCACCAAAGAAAATACAACATTAGGGAACAACACAGGAACCATTTCTTTAACCAGTACAACAAAATAGAGCATCATCCAAGGAAAGTTTCCTGCTCTCCCATCTAATGAGACAGTTTTGTCATTACCCTGTCCACTTAAAGAATCAAAATCTTAACATTTAATCCCCTAAAATAAGAGCTGAAACAAACAGCTTTTCAAAATTCTGTATCAAATATAGGGGCAGGCAGAATAGCCTACATAGAGACGGTCCAGAAAGTCAAGATGTCAGCCACCACCAAGCCCTGCCCTCTTTTTAAATGCATATTAAAATGGGTGGGGCTCAGATGACATGGCCTTGGACTCCATCTCCACTGTTTGGGGGACCCTGCCAGCCCAGAAATGGAGAGATTTCTCTGAAGTTTCCTTTATCCAAGCAAATGAAAGTTGGTCAGGGAAAAGAATGAAGGATTTCTCAGTCCAGCATGAGGTAAAAGTGGCCTCTCACAGACCATCAGCCCAGGAAAGGGAAGCAAATGCTTAAATGTTGTAGGTAGAGCAGGAGGTTGAGATGTTTGGTAGGACATAAATGGCGTATTGCTGACATGGTCCTCAGAGGAGAACCGTGGTGACTGAAGCATGCAAATAGATTTAAGCAACCTTGAGAAGGAAGCGTACCAAAGGATTCACAAAAGAAAAACCAAAACAGTTAATTTGCAAACTGTAAATACCAGGAAAGTAAAACAGAAAATCCTAGAGCAGATCCTTGACCGGCTGCAAGCCACTTCTCTGCTTAGGAGACTGAAGCCAACATTGACTGGAGCTCAGCCAGTTTCACGGCAGACCAGGGAACCCATCGTGCACAGTGCAATCCAGTTCCAGACATAAGAACAGTCCAGGATGGAACGTGTGAATCCACCCAAGTTGGGAGATGGATGGGTGGGCTGTTCTTCTAAGCTGCTAGATCCTTTTGTACCGGTAGATGTGATATCGGCAACAGGGGCAGTAATGGTCGACGTCCTTACAGCATTTGGACAGGAAGGGGAAGAGACAGCAGCCCAGGCAGCAGCTGAGAGCCAGATAGGAAAATAAAAAGACAGACCATGACTTGAAAAGGGTTTTCTTATGGCTTGCTGTTGTTGTTATTATTAGGCCAAGAATCTCAAAGGTCCTTTTTCAAAAGGGAACTGAACTGTTACACCAAGAAATCCATTTCAAAATTGCATATACCAACCATCAGCCATTCCAGCTCAGGCAATTCCTAATGACCCAGCAGTATGAAAATGGATCAGTCCCCAAAGATGCCACATTAGAAATACAGAATTATTGCCTGTCAATCAACCCCAGCAATTCTAAACCAGGGCTCTCCAAAATTGGCAACTTTAAGACTTGTGTACATCAACTCCCAGAATTCCTCAACCAGCCATCCTGGTTGTGGAATTCTGGGAGTTAAAATCCTCAAGTCTTAAAGTTGCCAAGTTTGGAGGCCCCTGCTCTAGACCTGAGACAGCGTACTACACCCTGGTGCTTTCCGGACCTCCAGTGGTCCCTCAGATTCCAAGCTTCCAGTCTTTGACTGCAGTCCTAGACCTGGTTGGAGAAGGCACTCTGAGATTTTACTGTAAATATGTCCTTCTTGAAGAACCCCACCCACGTCATCAGCTTTATCCTATAGATGTGTTTCTCCCCATGGCTGGCTGGGGAATTCTGGCAGTTGATGACCACTTATCTTAATGTTGCCAAGCTTGAGAAACACTGCTATAGATGGCAAGCTTCTTAGAGCAGGAGTCTTCATAAGGTTGCACAAAAGCAAAAAGAGTGTTTTCTCCACACCAGCCAACTCCCAGAATTCCCTAGCCAACTTTAAGACTTATGAACTGAGTGGCTGAGGTTGAGAAACACTGGGCCAAAAAGCATCTCCAGGATCCAGTGGTTTCTGTAACAGGGCCAAAGCAGCTCCGCCTCCTTAAATACCTGTATGCAAATATCACTGTGCAGCTTCCAAAGGGGTGGAGCTTGCATCAAAATGGCTTTTATGTGCGCTTCTGTGAAAGCCTCTGGGCTTACCTGCAATGAGGCCCCACAAACCCATAAAAAGCCCAAAGAAAGTCTCAAGTGCCCCACCTGTGGTATCCCTAAGCTCCTCCCAAATGAACTTTAAAATAACTCTCAGCTACCAAAATGTCCCCATCTCTGGGGTGAGGCATCTGTTTCATCCCTGAAAACTCTTAGGGCTGGAGGGGGATTTAACAAAAAAAATCAAGGGGGCAGCCATCAGGACAGATGTGAAAAAGAGTGGGACTGAGTGCACAGGTGTGCACGTCATCTTGAGTTTTTTTGACCCTTCAGCCCCTCCCCTCCAACTAAAGGGGGCTACTCTGACCTAATGAACTCTATGGACATGTAGGAAGATAAAGTCACAGAGCATGGACACTCACCCTATCAAACACAGGCAGGTCGAGAGGGCATAGGTTAGGCATCCCACACGGAAGACCACCTCAGTGGTGATAATCTGTCGGCAACAGGGGCAGATGGTGGATGCAGGTTTACTGGAGAAGATTCCGGCCACCACAACAGGTGGGGATGAGTCCATGCAGACTATGGGACAGAGAGGGGACAAACATCAAGATGCATTCTTACATCCAGAGCTTTTCAGAGTAGGCAGGAATCTTTTCTGGACAGCCACTTCTCTGGAATGGTATAAGGCAGGCTGAGGAATTCTGGGAGTTGAAGTCCACAAATCTTAAAGTTGCCAAGGTTGAGGACCCCTGGAATAAGATCTCCTGCTTCAGCAGGGGGTTGGCCTAGAACAGAAGTCACCTACCTTTTCATGATGGTGGGAAAGGGAGCAGCTGGGAAATTTGTTTGCGCATACGCGCATGAATGCAGCCACAAGCGAACGGGGCCATACACACCTGCACAGGGCTAGGAGTGCAGTTTGTGCAGGTGCTAGCCACAGCTGCAGCTAGCACCCACATGCATGTGCAAACAGGATGCATAAACTGCACTGCGCTAGTGACCCCATTTGCACACGTGCACAGGCACTAGCTGCTGCCACTATCAACTGTGCACATGTGCAAATGGGCTGCATAAACCCCGTGCACGCTAGCAGCCCCACTTGTACAGGTGCTAGCCGCCACTGTTAGCCCCATGCACATGCACAAACGGGTCCACGGACGTTAGCGCAAGTGGGGGTGTGCATGCGCGCACTGGCCAGCCTGGCTTGCGGCCCGGTGGCCAGTAGGCCACAGCCCAGTAGTGGGATGCAGCCCATAGGTTGGGGGCCCCTGGACTAGAAGACCTGCAAGGTCCTTTCCAACTCCGCTACTTGCTTTTTCAGATTGGGAAGGGTGGGGAACTGGTGAAATGTTCAAACATTGGAAGAAAATGTCATGAAAACAACAGTAGACCTTCCCTCCAGCTCACAAATTGAGACAGCTCAGCAAACCCCAGGAGGAATTGAAAACAAGCGAAAAGCTTTGAAAGGGTCTCCTGATAATGAGGTTGAAAGCTTCTTTTTTGCTAGGAAAGGTGGCTTTGTGAGAAGACACCTGGGAATAAGCTTTTTCTCCATCCCTTTCCCCAACTTTTATCTTAGCTGGGCATTTTAAACCATCTCTGTCCTCGTGACTGGACTAGGATGGCCTTGGGTCCCTGTCCACCTCTCAAGCGGTTCCACATAGACACTGTGCTGTATCTGCCCTTAAATACTTTCATAGAAGTCTTTTGATTAAAAAGAGCAAGTGTGATGCACCACTTCTATTTACACAAATGCTTCTGGGCCTCCCAGAGACTCCACCAGCACTCTTAAAACAGAAACACCTTGAAGGAGTTCCATCCAGGAGTTCCTCGGAACACCAATCAAGGGAGCAACTTAGTCTCATACGTGTCCTTCTAATTAAATGGGTGCCCTGTCATTTGCCCCACTCGTATCGCTAACATTTGCAGAGACTCTTCCTGGTCCATAGTCAGCATTCCAGTCCTCCCCACGTGCTTAGATACTTGAGGAGAACCTTCTTAAGAACCTTAAGTGGGAAATTCAGGGAAACATGGATGTTGTTCTCCTCAGGTATCAGTCTAGTGTGAGATCTTAGGTGTCCAGAATAAGCCATGATTGCATCATAAACATAAATGGGAATACTAGCAACCCACTTTATCTATCTGCAAATGGCCATAAATGAGACATTTTGTATTTCCAACATTCTGGACTATCTATTTGTTTCTGTCTCCGTCTCTGTCTCTATCTCTATCTCTCCATCTCTATCTATCTATCTATCTATCTATCTATCTATCTATCTATCTATCTATCTATCTATCATTATATCTCTATCATCTATCTATCTTTATCTCTCCATATCTGTCTGTCTGTCTCTCTCTCTCTCTTTCTGCATATCTCTATCTATCTATCTATCTATCTATCTATCTATCTATCTATCTATCTATCTATAATTAAATCTCTATCAACTATCTATCTATCTCTATCTCTCCATATCTGTCTGTCTGTCTGTCTACCGTATCTAATCTATCCCACTCAGCATTCTGTTGACTACCTTGTGCAAAGTCTAGCAGAGACCTTTGCCCTTGCTGTTTGGGAACAGACCTAGCAAAGAATGCTACTTGGACATATAAGGCATCTTATTCTTCCCCAAGATTGCAGGTAGTCCTTACTTTATAACTACAACTGACCAGAAATTCTGTTGCTAAGCAAGGAAACTGTTAATAATAATAATAATAATTTTATTTGTATAACGCCCTTCTCCCGAAGGACTCAGGGTGGTGAACAGGGCAAAGATATCAAAATACAAAACTACAAGTGTGTCAGATGTGATTTTGCAACCTTAGTTTGCCATGGTTGTTAAGCAAATGACTGCAGTTCTTAAGTGAATCATGTGGTTGCTAAGTGAGTCCGGCTCTCCCCATTGACTTTGCTTGTTGAAGTTACTGAGAAGGTTGCAAAGGGGGATCACATGACCTGGGATCCTGCAACCTCTGTTAAATACATGTTGGTTGCCAAGTGCCCAAACCTAGATCACATGAACATGGGGATGCTGCAGCGGTCATAAGCATGAGGAGTGGTCATATGCCACTGTTTTCAGTGCCAATGTAAGTTTGAATGGTCACTAAATGAATGGTTGTAAGTCCAGGACTAACTGTATATCAGTGTTTCCCAACCAAGGGAACTTTAAACTGGCTGGGGAATTCTGGGAGTTGAAGTCCACGCATCTTAACATTCCTAAGTTTGGGAAACACTGCTGTATATGAATCAGTCTTCCGCATATAAGTTTCTGGTCTGTACCTGGTCCTAATGCGTCACAAGGCACTTCTTCACAGCTGTACGGAGGTGGGGATGGAACCTCATAGCAGCAAGCACCTGCACCGAGAGGAGAGGAGGAAGAGAAGTGTTGCAGAGGGTTCGGATCAAGCCCCAAACCCAACCCTCTTTCTCCTTTGATGTACCTGGCACCTACCTGAGACGCAATAAGTATCCGAAGCGTCAGGTGCGTACGGATCTGTTGCATATTGTTTATAGCTTTGTGATTCTGAGCCGTAGGATTGTGGGGCATACAATTGTGGATTGTAGGGCTGTGATGTGTAGGCCTCCGGGGTGTATGAAGCAGAGTATCCTGGAGCATAAGATTCCTGGGGCATAGCCAGCGACACCATGGGAACGGAGACTTGCTCCTTCTGCTGGGACATCTTTATTCCAGACATCTGAGGGAGATGGGCGGTTCAAAAATATGGTGGATTGGGGGGGGGGGAGAACAGATAAACAAACAAACAAATATTTTCCTCCAAAAGAGAAAAAGCAAGTCAGAGGGCAAATGTCTTGATTTTCACCTGTTAGCCATCTCAGGTGTTGGAAACAATACAAACCACAGGGTTAAGGTTGCATTTTAACTCTCTTGTTCTCACACAGTTTCATCAGAGGTATCTCTAGCTAATTACTGAACAAGCCAAAGCACTTAAATCTTGGCCTGAATGTAGCTTACTCCAAACCAAGCTTCAAAGATCAATCCAACTGGCTGATGTAGGAGGAGCCTTGCTTGCTGGGCAAGGCCTCATGAAGTCTTTGCCTTGCTAAACAGAGTTCCTACCACTTTATAAATCCTTAGTAAGACCACACCTAGAATACTGCATCCAGTTTTGGTCAAAACATTACAAAAAGATGTTGAGACTTTGGGAAAAGTGCAGAGAAGAGCAACTAAGACGATAAGGGGGTTGGGGGCTAAGACATATGAAGAACGGTTTCAGGAACTGGATATATCTACTCTAGAGAAAAGAAGGATTTAGGGGGTGACATAATAGCAGTATTCCAGTGTTTGAGGGGCTGCCACAAAGAAGAGGGAGTCAAGCTATTCTCCAAAGCGCCTGAAGGCAGGACAAGAAACCATGGTTGGAAATTGATCAAAGATAGAAGCAACCTGGAATTAAGGAGAAGCTTCCTTAACAGTGAGTGGAACAGCTTGCCTCCAGAAGCTTCATCACTGGAGCTTTTTAAGAAGAGACTGCCTGAAGTGATATAGGGTCTCCTGCTTGAGCAGGGGGTTAGACTAGAAGACCTCCAAGGCCCCTTCCTGCTCTGGCCTTTTCAACCCTTTCCCGATGCTGCCACAGACTTTGCCAAATATGATCAGCTACGTTTTCCCTAAATAGAGACCCCAAGCTTCTTTGCACCCTAGATTTGTCAACAATCTATCTCAAATGACAGGCAACATATTGGGAAATATTCTCATTTTCACTACCAGCACTTTAAAACCCCCAAAACATTGGTAGAGTTGAGGGAAGCGAAGAAATTTGGCTTCGGTTAGACCAAGCAATATGCTGCAGACTAGCGCAAGGGTCCAGCAGCCATGAACGCCTTGGCAGATCTTCAGATGTACAAGAGCCAGATGGTTTTTCCTGTGACACTCTATGGAAGAGAAAGTTGGATCTTGAAAATGTACGATAGGAAGAGTATTGACCTTTTTGGTGTTGGAGAAGGCTCCTGAAGTCACCGAGAAAGAAAACATAGAAGTGAAGCATTAGGCAAATCAACTTAAGAGTTCTCACTTTAGGCACAAATGACCAGGTTCAAATTATTCTACTTTACGTTATGCAAAAACGCAGCTCTCTAGAGAAGGGTCTAACATGTGCAAAGGTAGTAGAAGCACGGTGGCTCACAAGGTTAGAATGTCGGGCTGATGATCAGCAGGCTCACATTTGAGACCCGTTGCTGCTATGGGGTACGGTGAGCTCCCATCATATGCTCCAGCTCCTGCCAATCCAGCAGTTTGAATTTCGGCAGGTTAATATGTACCACTTTGGTGGGCAACTTTGCAGGGACACAAAAGGAGCCCCAACTGGGTGCCCCCTGGGAAATAGTGATGTCACTGGCAAATCCTTTCATCGTGGAAACACAAAAAAATGAGGAAAAGTGAAAGGAAAGAGAAGAGGATAACCAGCAGCCAGGTGGATGGACTCAGTTATAATGGTGATGGATACACCATGAGAAGACCTGAAAGACCGGGGGGGGGGACAGATTGTCTTGGAGAAAATCTATTTATGTGTCGCTAGGAGTCAAAAGAAGGGACGCGGTGGCTCAGTGGGTTAGGACGCTGAGGTTGTCAATCAGAAGGTCGGCAGTTTGGCGGGTTGAATCCCAAGTGCCGCGTAACAGAGTGAGCGCCTGTTACTTGTCCCAGCTTCTGCCAACCTAGCAGTTCGAAAGCACGTAAAAATGCAAGTAGAAAAATAGGGACCACTACGGTGGGAAGGTAACAGCATTCCGTGCGCCTTTGGCGTCTAGTCATGCCGGCCACATGACCACGGAGACGTCCTCGGACAAGCGCCGGCTCTTCGGCTTTGAAACGGAGATGAGCACCGGCCCCTAGAGTCAGAAATGACTAGCACACATGTGCGGGGGAACCTTTACCTTTACCTTTAGGAGTAAAAAATGACTTGATTGCACATAATCAAATCACCTTCAGGCCACACAAATCACCACAGCAGTGATCAAAACACATTTGCTATTATTTCCCTTTGTTAAAAATGGATTTTTGAAGACTTGCACAGCCCTTGAAATTAATTATAAAATTAAGTTTTGGTATTTCGTGCCACGTAAACTTGTGAATAATAATTATATTACATATGTAGAGTCATATGTAAATATAATGATGCTCAAATTATGTAAATTAGGAGCCTTGTTTCTCTGGTTTCTTTACAAAATGTTTTGTAAGTATCTCTAGATACTGTATTAAAATAGCACAATTTTGTTTATTATTTGATAATAATTTGTTTGCTCTTTTACATTGATAAGATGCTTTTTCTCATTATTGATAGAACCTTATTGTTCCAAATTCGAATTCCAGAGGTCATTCTTCCTGTCCTTATTAATGAATATTGTGATTAAAGGAGAGGTAGGGTTTTTCTTTAAACCAAAACATAACTTGGCATAACCCTTTCTTTGAAATTCTCCTTTTAAGCTCAGCTACTCTGTTTCTTTTTTGATTTCACCTTTTAAGGTGGATTCTTATTTGTAGCCAGCCTGACCTTTGCTTAAGTCTTTTCCCAGCCATTCACCTATTTTTACTTTTGTGATTTTAAGCTCCTTGGTTGCCCTTCTTGCGTGTTACTGAGGTAGTCTTCAGAAGTGCTCAACGCCCAGACAGTAACTGGCCTGAATTACCAGGAGGGAAGATTTCCTTCCAGAGGTGCAAGAGGCAACTCAGAGAGAAAGAGGGTGGAGACAGCCCCTTCCTAAGAGTTCCCAGAGTATATGCTTCATGTAGGGAGTAGTTTGCTTCAGTTTGGCGAGATTTTAGCCAAAGGCAGGGAACAATAAATAAATCTGCTTGGAAGAATCACCGCATGTCTTTCTTGGTTTTGGGGACCTGACAGGTAAGCACAGTACAAAGACAGAAGAGGAAGCGCTAATTTTATATCCCAAATCGAGATGTCAGGATCACAAGGTCTTGCATGTATTCATGAACCTGATTTGAGCGTTTTCCATTTGGGGATGGTTCACCCGTCATTTAATCATGAAAATGTGTCCATCCCCCTCCCCGGACCACCCAGACCCAAACTACAGGTCCTATGTTGCAGTCTTGTTGTTCAGTTATAATTCTAGAAAAAGTGTTTAGAATAAACATTCCTCTGATGTTTCATGCATTATTTATTTTACAGATAAGGATTTATCTACAAAAGGTGTTGGAGGGAAGTCTTTCCAACTGATGTTGCAGAATTTGAATCAGATGGAATTATTTTTTCCTGTTCTAGTGAAAAAGTACCACTTTAATCCTATTGTTGTATTTCTTGATTTTCATTTCTTCCCACATTGTCAGTTACTGAGCCAGTGGCTTCAGTGCATTAAACTACTGGAGAACTACACGAGCATAATTCATAGCAAGAAGGAAGTGAACCGGGCCCTCCATTCAGCAACATTCTCCTCTGAACCACAAAGAGTATTTAAAAAGTTCTAACATTTGTCAGTTATTCAGCTTTCTAACCAGAGCTGAGAACTTTTCTGAGAAATTCAAAACATTTGGCTGAATGTTGGATTTCTGCTTTTCCTTATTTTTACTTTTTCCATGTGTTACTTTTAAATCTGGATGTTCCTATGTTCTGAGGGGGAAGGAAGGAAGGAAGGAAGGAAGGAAGGAAGGAAGGAAGGAAGGAAGGAAGGAAGGAAGGAAGGAAGGAAGGGAGGGAGGGAGGGAAAGAGAGAGAGAGAGAGAGAGAGAGAGAGAGAGAGAGAGAGTTGTACCCTACACTCAAGCAGCTAAAAATAAGCCCTACCAAGCAAGCATGGGACTTACTTCTGAACAGACAGTGCTAAAAATCTTCTTATTGTGATACAATTTAAAACCTGGGGGGGAAGATTCATTGGTGGTACAGCTATTCCATTCTGCTAGCGTATCAAAAAGCCTCAAAACAGCAGTTTGAAGGGTTTTACAAGAACTCCTGGCTCACAGAATATAAGTGCATGAATTAAACCAATGAGGGATTAAACTTTAATAAGAAGTTTGGCTGGCACTCATTCCATTAGCATCTGCTCAGCCAAGGAACATCACCTGTTGATGCAAAAGAGAGACAGACCTTGGGTTTTCCTTCCTATTCCTATTTTCAGGAATTTCAGGATGTCAAAGAAATCTCTTACCTTTGCGGATGAGAATTGCGACGAGCCCTTTGTTTTTCTCCCAGCTTGTTGATGGCTTCACCCCCGGGTTGAATACTTAAACTTAAACTGGAGCATGCTCCGGTCCTTCAGCCGACATGGAACCAAGGAGTGACAGAGATCAGTTGTAGTGACAGGAAGGAAATACAGGGGTGGCAGGAACATTTAATTACCCCGCCAAGAGCTCCAGCCTCCTCCAAAGATTTGTGACAAACATCCTTTGAAGGAATGTGGGAAAACATGTTGGCCAGGACTTGATTAATTTCTTTTAAGCCGAGTGTTTTGTTTTGTGCTTGACATGGAAATCAACTGAAGATAATCTGTATTCATCACCTGAGGCTTCGTGTGGAAGAATCACCATTTCAGAAGGAAGATGGTTCTTGGCCCGCTTAATTCAGGTCGGGCACACATCCAGGACTTAATAAAATCAAGCCTTTGGGAAGAATTCAGTTTCAGAACTGAGTTTCTCCTTTAGATGTGAAGACATCAAAGCATTCTGGAGCTCTGAAGTAAGAAAGACGGCTGGGAGTCCTTTGATGTTGCTTGACGGAGTCCTTCTTGAAATACCCACCTTCATGTCTCATTATACTGCATTAGACCAGTGTTTCTCAACCTTGGCAATTTGAAGACATGCGGAACTTGAAGAAGTGCACAAAGAGCAACAAAGATGAGAAAGGGTCTGGAGGCTAAATTGTACGATGAGCAGCTAAGGAAACTAGGTATGTCTAGCAACAGCAATAGCACTTAAACATATATACCACTTCACAATGCTTTGCAGGCCTCTTTAAGCAGTTTATAGGGTCAGCCTGTGCCCCCCCCAGCAATCTGGGCCCTCATTTTACTGACCTCGGAAGGACGGAAGGCTGAGTCAACCTTGAGCCGGTGAGGATCAAACTCCTGGCAGTCAGCAGAATTAGCCTGCAATACTGCATTCTAGCCACTGTGCCACTAGGGCGCATCTATCATCTATGATAAATAGATGATAAATAGAGAGATATAATAGACAGACAGACAGACAGATAGATATGATATATAGATGACAGTAATAGCAATAGCACTTAGACTTATCTACCACTTCATAGTGCTTTTCAGCCCTTTTACAGAGTCAGCTTGTTGCCCCCAACAATCTGGGTCCTCATGAAGAGAAGTATTAGGGGTTACACGAAAGCTGTCTTTCAGGACTTGAGGGGCTGCCCCAGAGAAGAGGGGATTGGCTTATTTTCTAAGGCACCTGAGGGCAGGACAAGAAGTAATGGGTGGAAGCTTGTTAAACAGAGATTCAACCTAGGATGACAGTGAAAACAATTAATCAAGGAAACAGCGTGCCTACTGGGGTTGTGGGCGCCCCATCACTGAAGGTTTTCAAAAACAGACTGGACAACCATTTGACTGGGATGGTGTAAAGCTCCTGCCTTGAGCAGGAGGCTGGACTAGAAGACCTCCAAGGTCCCTTCCAGTCCTATGATTCTATGTTCTTTTTTTTATTGAAAAGTTTTACAGTACATTTTTGAATACAAAACCCCTCCCATCCCCCTCCCCTCTCCCCAAACCTCCCCAACTCTCCCCTCCCCTCCCCTCCCCCCCTCCCCGACTTCCCAGAGCTAATTACAGGGTATAAAAAAACAAACAAACATAATCTAAAATATGCAAACAATAAAATATTAAATTCTATCGCACTTTAACTCTTAATAAAATAACTACTAACTAGTTATACATCATATAGATCCACTACTTATTCAAATGCTAAGTGAAACTTTTTAGTCCCATATTTATTCTGAATATAATCAATCCATCTCCTCCATTCCACAATATATCTCTGTTGCGATTGGTCTTTCAAATATGCTGAGATCTTTGCCATTTCCGCCAAGTTAGAAACTTTTAAAGTCAACTCTTCTATAGTCGGCAGTTCTTCCTTCTTCCAATATTGCGCTACTAAAAGTCTCGCTGCCGTAATTAAATTCAACATCAACTTAGTGTCTACAACGGTAGTATCTGTGATAATGCCCAGTAAAAACAATTGCGGACAAAACTTTATCCTTTTCTTGAATATTTTTTGCATATTCCACCAAATTTTAATACAAAAAGCTTTCACCTTTTTACAAGTCCACCATATATGAAAATACATTGCATCCTCACAACCACACCTCCAACATTTGGGCTGGCAGTTCGGATACATACTTGCTAATTGTTTAGGATCTAAGTGCCACCTATAAAGTATTTTATAAAAGTTCTCTCTTAAGTTTTGGGCCTGTGTAAAGTTTACATTTCTCACCCAAATCTTTTCCCAAGTATCCATCTTGAAAATTCTGAGCCCATTTTATAATACAGTCTTTAACAAGTTCCGTTTCTGAGTCAATTTCTATCAATGCAAGATATATCCTTTTTATATGTGCTTGACCTTGATCTCTAATTTGCTTTACCAAATTTTCATCAATCATTGAAAAAGCAGTTTTCTGGTCCTCTTTCCACCTAGCCTGTAATTGCCCATACTGAAACCAGGTTTGTACTATCTTTTCTTCTTTTAAAATATTATATGCCATACATTCCTCTCAAAACTTAAAATTTCCTTATATGTAATCACATCGTGTTTAAATCCAACATTTATATTTTCTATTGCATGTTTAGGTATTGCCCAAATAGGTATCTTATAATTTAACTTGTGTCTGTACTTTTTCCAAACTCGCAACAGAGCATACCTTAAAATATGTATCTTAAACACATTATCCACCTTCTTATCATAAAATAAATATGCATGCCATCCAAATAACAAATCATGACCCTCAAGATTTAATAATCTCGCTTGTGTTAAATTAAATCAATCACTTATCGCTGACAAAGCAGCAGCTTCATAATATAATTTGAAATTAGGCATTTTAAGACCACCTCTTTCACACGTATCTTGTATTATCTTAAATTTAACTCGTGGCTTTTTCCCTGCCCATACAAATTTATTAATTCCTTTTTGCCATTCCTCCAAATTTAAATCCTTTTTAAGTATAGGTATCATTTGAAATAAAAATAAAAATTTTTGCAAAACATTCATTTTCACTGCTGCAATTCTTCCCAATAAGGATAATTGTAATTTTTTCCAACTATCTAATTCTTTTTGTACTTTTCCCCATAACTTTTCATAATTATTTTTATATAACTTCACATTTGAGGGTGACAAATATATCCCCAAATATTTAACCCTTTTAACTATTTCAAATCCCGTTAGCTCTTCTAAAACAGCCTTTTGTGATACTGTCATGTTTTTAGACAACATTTTAGTTTTTTGTATGTTGACCTTAAATCCAGAAACTTTCCCATATTGCGTTATTATCTCCATCAATTCTACAACTGAATAATCAGGCTGAGTCACTGTAACAACCAGATCATCTGCAAACGCCCTCAATCTATAATCCTGGTCTCTAATTTGAATTCCCTTAATTTTATCCGAATCACGTATTTTAATCAGTAATATTTCCAATGTTAAAACAAATAATAGAGGTGACAACGGGCACCCCTGCCTTGTACCTTTTTCAATATTACATACTTCAGTCAGACTATTATTAACTATTATGCGGGCTGTTTGCTTTTGATATATTGCCCTGATTGGTTGTGATTCTATGTTCAACTCCCAGAGTTTCCAGCCAGCATGGCTTCTTGGGAAATTCTGGGAGTTGAAATCCAGTTGTCTTCACGTTGTAGAGGTTGAATAACACTGGATTAGACAGTTGAATGCCTGACGTAAGTAGACCATGTATACAAGCAGCCTCTCTCTTGTCTGATTCTTCTATCCACTCTCTCAATCACAAGAAAAACATGTGAATGCATCATTCTTACATCATTCAGGCCTTACACCTAACCCTTTTCTTTTTGTCTGCGTTTAAACAAGCAAATGTCTGGATGGCCCAGGAGTAGAGCAGAGTCCTCACTTTAAAGGATTTTCCTGTCTAAATTCAGCTTTAAACGTCCAACAATTTGCAGCATCTTGTCCCTGTCCTTCAAAATGTAGCATCTGATGGAATGGTGCCTTGCTACACAGGGTCCTGTGAACATTATCATTAAATCAGCTTTGCTTGATAGAAAGGAGTCATTTTGGTTAGAATCTATTTCTTCTTTGCTTCTCCATTTTTGATGTCTTTTGGTGAAGTGTAAGCAGTCCAGAAGATGCTGAACTGTAATTCTGATGCAGCAAAATCACGACGCAGGCAGAAATGATGTACTGGCATAAATCCCAGGGAAGGAAAAGAGGTTTATTTTCAATCACTGAGAATAGAGCTGGAAGGGACCTTGGAGGTCTTCTAGTCCAACCCTGTGCTCAAGCAGGAAACCCTGTACCATTTCAGACAAGTGGCTATCCAGTCTCTTTTTGAAAGCCTCCTGTGATGGAGGACCCAAAACCTCTGAAGTCAAGCCATTCCCCTGATTAATTATTCTCACTATTAGGAAATTTCTCCTTAGTTTTAGGTTGCTTCTCTCCTTGGTTAGTTTTCATCCATTGCTTCTTTTTCTTGCTTCAGGTGCTTTGGAAAATAGATTGTCCCCTCTCTTCTTCGCAGCAACCCCTCAAATATTGGAAGACTGTTATCATGTCACCTTTAGTCCTTTTTTCTAAACCAGCCGTACCCAGTTTCTGCAACCATTCATCATGTTTTAGTCTCTAGGCGCTTAATCGTCTTAGTTGCTCTTCTCTGCACTTTTTCCAACGTTTCAACATCATTTTTGTAATGTGGTGAGCAAAAATGGATGCATTATTTCAGGTGTGGCCTTTCTAAGGTTTTATAAAGCAGTACTAATACTTCACGTGATTTTGATTCTCTGTTTATGCAACCAAGGATTGCATTAGCTTTTTCAGCTGAGGGTGCTTGTCTACTTGGCTTTCAAGGCAGTCAAACCCTGCTAACCATTTTCTTTATCTTAATGCTCTAGGTTTCAGTCCCTTATTTTATTATCTGAAATAGGATACTCAGGAGTCCAACTGCTTTGATCTTGAGTGGCAACCACCTCATAACACGCTCTTCAGCCAGGATCTCTTCAAGAGGTTCCTAAGAGCACCTGAATCCATCAGGGATTCACATGACCCAAGATTTATTTATGCAATGAATAATACATTAACAAATAAATGATAAGATAGGGAGGCAATGAAGGTCCTTTGGAGGTGGCAGTTTGGAGATGGGATTTGCAAGAAAGGTTGGTTAGGTCTGCTGCTTGAAGATGCCATTGCCTAATTGCAGGGCTGACTCTGTGGGTCTTCCTGGGATCTGCAGTGTTTACATGGGAGATACACTTTCTACAGATAGGTCAATATGAGCTCAACCTAACGCCCACATCGTGGCAGGATATGTTTTGAATGCAGTGGGTGGGGTTAGTGAGGTGCAAAGAGTCTTTCATTAGCATGAGGTTTTGGAAAGGGATATTTCAAACCCCACCCTCCATTGTGTGCTCCCTTGTTTTTCCGGTAAACATGACTCTATCCTGACCTCAGCCGAGTGTTTGAACCTGAGCGCAGAAGTCACCCTCACATGTCAGCTGGCCGATTTCTTCACTGCTTCTTCTGGGGAACAATAATAAAAAAAATATCTTGATCGTGCCTTGCCTTGATCACATTGTTCCTTATTAGTCAGCTCATCAATGAAACATGGCAATTATCTTCTTAGCTCCCTGTCATAATTACAAATCTTTTAACAAAGCCATTAAACCAGGAATGGCTTGAAGAGGAAAAATCAGTTTCATGGAGAAACGGATGAATTGTTGTTGTTAGTTGCGAAGTCGTGTCCGACCCATCGCGACCCTATGGACAATGTTCCTCCAGGCTTTCCTGTCCTCTACCATCTTCTGGAGTCCATTTAAACGGATGAAAAGACCCCTTTATTATCATGGTTGCTCTGCTGAATTTATTAAGCATTTGGCTGAAATGCATTTTGATCTTGGGACTCTAGAATTAGAAACCCTAGAATATATTCTGAAATCTTGACTGTATTGAAGGTTTTCTTAGACTTAGAGGAATTCCAGCTGGGGAGAGGAACTGTAAAATCTGGAAGGCCATAATCTGGGGAGCTATTAATTCTTCACCTGTATTGACCTGATAACTAAGCAGCCAATAAATAAAACCCAGGCAGGTGATAATGACCCATAGGTTAAGACACACTGCTTTGCTGGTTAAGGTTAAATAGGGATTGTGTTTGTGATCACTGCTTGAACCAATTTAAAATTTAGCTTCAAAGAGGGGGAAAAATGGGGTTTGCCTGTTTACCTTGGCAGGCAAAGCAAAAAGAAGAATTCTAGCCATTGGAAAATGGTCTATTGCTGATTTTTTTCTTTCTAAAGACAAATTCCCAATGTTTTGCCCTGAAGTGGGCCCAAAAATTCCTCTATTGCAGGCATGTCAAACTGCCATGCATCATGCCAAAACTGTGCCCACCCCATTGCCAGCAATGGGGAAAAAGTCATGATATATCGCATGACATCACATGATGTTGCGAGTTTGACATGCCTGCTCTATTGCCTGCATCTGCCTGATGATGGATGCAGTCTCCAAACCCACTTTTTCCAGAGGAGAGAATAATGGCCAAGTCATCACTTGAATTATATACATCAAATTTCCCCAAATGGACATTTTTCAAAAGCCAACCTTGCTGTGCTGCACTAATGCAGGGGCTGGGCATGTGGGGTCCTCCAGCTCTAGTGTGGGCACAAGTCAGCACCTGCTCTACTCTCCACCAAGTTCTTGCCTAAAACTGAACACTTTTTGTAAGGGACATCTTTAATTTTAAAAAGTGATATTGGAAGATGACTGATAATATGCCATTGAGACTGTTTTGTTTCCTGGAGATTACAGAGACAGATTTTCTCCATGACAAGGTCTCTAGCTAACCTATGAATAGAATAGAATAGAATAGAATAGAATAGAATAGAATAGAATAGAATAGAATAGAATAGAATAGAATAGAATAGAATAGAATAGAATTACGGAATAAAATGGAATAGAATAAGAATGGAATACTTTCATATGAAAATAGAATAGAATAGAACAGAACAGAACAGAACAGAACAGAATAGAATAGAATAGAATAGAATAGAATAGAATAGAATAGAATAGAATAGAATAGAATAGAACAGAACAACAGAGTTGGAAGGGACCTTGTAGGTCATCTAGTCCAACCCCCCACCCAAGCAGGAGACCCTGCACCATTTCTGAGAGATGGCAGTCCAGTCTCTTCTTGAAAGCTTCCAGTGGTGAAGCTCCCACAACTCTTTCCAGTCTCCCAATGGTGTATCCATTGTCCCTCTGACTGAGTCCATTCCCCTGGCTGCTGGTTCTCCTCCTCCTCCTCTTCTCTTCCCTTCCACTTTTCCAGCATTAGAGATGCAGAGAGATGCATCTTTGCGTAATCTGCCTGAAAGAGGATAACTGGAGCCTGGTTATTTGTGACTGGAGTGAGAACTTGTTGGATGATCCAACGCTTTGTTGTTTTGGCTGCTCATGGTGGCCTCAGAAGTCTTCTCCGACCCCAAAGTTCAAAAGCGTCAGTTCTCCATCACTGACCCTGTAAAACAGCATTAGTGCAAATCAAAGCCGTCGTCTTTGTGGGCAAGATATACCCCAAGCAACGCAGGTTCAGAAAACACTCTGTAGATGGAAGATACCACCCCAAAGCCTAGCTTGCAAACATGCTCAACTGCCCAGAAGACAACCCTAAAGGTAGCAGAGAATACAGGAAGTCCTTGACTTACGACCACGATTGAGCCTCAAATTTCTATTGCTAAGCAAGACCGTTGTTAAGTGAATTTTGCCCCATTTTCCTTTCTTAGCAACAATTCACATAACAACGGTGGGAAAAAGATTGTAAATTGGGGCAAAACCTGACACCTATGCTGCTTAGCAACAGAAATTTTGGGCTCAATTGTGGTTGTAAGGCGAGGACTACCTGTGCCTATTGACACTGGCCTTCCTTCACATTCAGCCTTGAAAGAATTGGTCCAGACACAACTCTGTCTCTACCTGATCCTTTTCAGAAGACACCGATGAGTCAAGTTGGCACAGTAGCAACATCAGTGGCACAAGGAATGGGACTGCCTTATTCCACAAATGATGGAATTTGTCATCTCTCCAAGGAATGATAGGGAAGACAGATTAAACAGAAGCCCTGAGTCAGCAGGGAAGGCCTTCTCTGGAATGGGGTGGACCCACCCATTGGGCTGGGCCCACAAGCTTTACCTGGGTGCTTCAAGTGGGCAGCAGGGCCTATGCAGGCAGGCTCAGGAGAAGATAAATGCCTCTTGAGAGTTGCTGAGGTGCCACCATCGTGGCTCTTCTGCCAAAGAGGCATTGGGGGACAGTCTGGAACTTCTCCCTAAAATGGATCAATTCAGGGGTGTCCACCCTTGGCACCTTTTAAGACTTCAATTCCCAGAATCCCCTAGCTAGCTAGGGAATTCTGGGAGTTGAAGTCCACAGGTCTTAAAATTTGCCAAGGTTGGACACCTGTGCCTCAGGTCATTGCAGGTAGTCCTCCACTTACCACCACAATTGAGCCCCAAATTTATGTTGTTATGTGAGGCATTTGTTAAGTGAGTTTTGTCCCATTTTACGAACTTTCTTGCCTCAGTTGTTAAGAGAATCACTGCAGTTGTTAAGCTAGTAACAAGGTTGTTAAGTGAATCTGGCTTCCCCGTTGACTTTGTTTGTCGGAAGGTCGCAAAAGGGGATCACGTGACACATACACCCCCCCCCGGGACACTGCAACCGTCGTAAATATGAACCAGTTGCCAGGTGTCTGAATTTGGATCACATGACCATGGGGATGCTGCAACAGTCGGAAGTGTGGAAAACGGTCATGTCGCTTTTTCAGTGCCATTGTAACTTTGAACAGTCACTAAACAAACTGTTGTAAATCGAGGACTTACCTGTATTTGTTTATCGACCATTCAAACAACACGGAAAAAAGTGACCTTGCACTTATGACTGCTACATCATTATTATGTGATCAAACGTTGGGAACTTGGCAACTGGCATGAATGTGTGACAGCTGCAGCATCCCGGAGTGATGCTATTTGTGACCTTCCCAGCTGGCTTTTGACCAGCACAGTTAATGAGAGCTGCAGGATCCACTTAACAACTGGATGATTCACTTAGCAACTGAAGTGATGAGCTTAATAGCTGTTGCAAAAAAACCCAACGGCTGTAAATTGGGCATGGCTCACTGAGCAACCCACTTATCGATGGAAAGGCTGGTTGTGTTCGTCTGTCAAGGAGTGCCTGTAGGTCTGTTGCCTTAAGCTGCATAGAATAAAGGTGTGAAATAAAGCTAGAAAACCTAAGCCCTCGTTTTATTGAACTCAGAAGGATGGAAGGCTGAGTCAACCTTGAGCCAGTCAGAATTGAACTCCTCGCTGTGGGCAGAGTCAGCCTGCAATGCTGCATTCTAACCGGAAGGAAGGAAGGAAGGAAGGAAGGAAGGAAGGAAGGAAGGAAGGAAGATAGCAATAGCACTTAGCCTTATATACTGCCTCATACTACTTTTCAGCCCTCTATCAGCACTCGTATCGTGACCTTTTCCCCATTACCGGCAATGGGGTGGGTGCGGTTTCAGCATGAGGCATCCAGCCCGTGAGCTGGGATTTTGACATGCCTGCTCTAAGCGGTTCACAGTGTCAGCCTATTGCCCCGAACAATCTGGGTCCTCATTTTAACAACCTCAGAAGGATGGAAGGCTGAGTCCACCTTGAGCCAGTCAGAATTGAACTGATGGCTGTGGGCAGAGTCAGCCTGCAATGCTGCATTCTAACCACCATGGGCCTCATGATAGCAGCCTTCCAGTATTTGAGGAGCTGCCACAAAGAAGATGGGGGTCAACCTGTTTTCCAAAGCACCAGAAGATAGGTTGAGAAGCAATCGATGGAAACTGATCAAGAAGAGAAGCTACCTAGAACTAAGGAGAAATTTCTTAACGGTGAGGACAATTAATCGGTGGAACAGGTTGTCATCAGAATTTGTGGGCGCTTCATCACTGGAGGTTTTTAAGAAGAGACTGGGCAGCCACTTATCTGAGTCCCTCCTCCTGAGATGCGGCCCCCGGGCTCAGATGGGCTTGTTGCTCACATACCTGGCGCCCAGCTGTGTGGCAACAGCCCTGTCCGGGCTGCTCGACACCCTCTCAGGGTTGGCGGTGGAGTTCCCCAGGCTTATAGTTCTGGGTGACTTCAACCTGCCTTCCTTGGGAGGGTCATTGGAGTTAGCCTGGGAGTTCATGGCTTCCATGATGGCCATGGACCTGACCCAGGTAATTCAAGGCCCGACTCATGTGGGGGGTCACACTCTCGACCTGGTGTTCCTGTCTGGACAGTGGTTGGATGATCTGGGAGGGGGTTCGCCAGTCATTGTTCCCCTGTCATGGTCCGATCATCATCTCCTGTGGCTGGTCTTCCGTTATGCCACCCCCTGCCACTGGGCTGCGGAACCGACCAGGTGGTTCTGCCCCAGGTGCCTAATGGACCCAGAATGGTTCCAGATGGTGCTTGGGTCTATACCCATCACCCTCACTCACAGCCCAGTTGATGCCTTGGTGGGTGCCTGGGAAAGGGCGGCCAGTGAGGCACTCAACTGTGTTGTACCCTGTGTTGACCCGGCGCATATCCCGTTGGGCTCCATGGTTTTCTGTGCAGCTCCAGGAGATGAAGCGTCGGAGACGGGGTCTAGAGAGCAGTTGGAGGTCCAGCCGTTGCAAATCTGACTGATTGCAGTTAAGAACCTTTATAAGGTCTTATCTTGCGGCGATGAGGACGGCGAAGTCTAATTACTTCGCTGCCCTCATCGCGTCTGCAGATAATTGTTTAGGGTGACTTGCTCCCTCCTTAATCAGGAGGTGAGGGAGGAGCCCTTGCAGGGGCGGGCCGAGGGGTTTAGTCACCATCTGATGGACAAAATCGCTCAGATCCGGGCCGGTTTGGACTCTAACTGGGCAGAGTCTGACGTGGAGGAATCGGATGGTATTGAGCATGTTATCTGGACTGAGTTCGATCCTGTTTCCCCTGATGATGTGGACAGGACTATGGGGAGGCTGAGCTCCACCACCTGTGTTAAGGAATTTGTTTGTGCAGAGGTCTCCTTGTGCTATCAAAGAGTTGCACAGACAAGGAATGGTACTGAGAGTAGAAAAAAGTCACACAAGAATACACTGAGTTATAAAAACAAAAAGTAGTTTACTTTTGAGGTGGTGTAAGAACAAAAATGCACAGTCAAAAATAAACAGTCCAAGTCACAAAGTCTTCTTACCAGTCCAGAGGTCAATACACAGTTCAGGTTTACAACAGTAGTAAACCAACAGCAGAGCAAAAACAGTAACAGTAGAGATCAGTGAATTCAGAGAGAGAGAGAAGCTACGTTCCTAGCTTCCTCTTATGGCCATGAGAACACTTACACACCCATTGGCCAATTAACATCTTAAAGCCATAGCATTATGGTTAATATATTTTCAACCCAACATTGTAGGCTAGCACCATATGCCTAACATTCTCCCCTTTGGGTAGAATAATATATAACTCTTACAATCTTATGCACATTCTTTCACAATTAGCATTGTGTTTCACAGCACTTTGTACCTTCGTAAAATGGTCTGCAATATTTACATCAGATGAACAATACTCTAGCTGTATTAATTTATCTTTGACACATTGTCTGACATTTAAATAACGAAGATCAGTATGTTTAGATCTTGTTCTTACTGCAGCATTATTAGCCATCTTTATCGCAGCTTGATTGTCCTCATACACAATAAATGGATCATTTACATCTAAACCCATATCTAACAATAATTGTTTGTACACTAGCAGTTCTGTACATAACACTGATAGACATGAAAATTCAGCCTCCATTGTAGATAAGCTTATGTGTTTTTGTCTAATAGATTTCCATATTGTATCTCTTTAATAACTGAGATATTTTACTGGCTTGCGAAATCTTAAAACCCCTATTCGTTTTCACAATATCTAACCCCAAATAGTGGCTTATTTTCCCAAGATTTCTAATTGTGAATTTATTTTCCAATCTTGAAATGATAGTTTGTGCTTCTAACTCAGTTTTTGTTATTATTGCTATATCATCTGTGAATAATAAAAGAAAAGATAATGCTCCGTTGTGTTCTCTTCTAAACAAACAAGGATCAGCATTACTGGCTACAAAACTTATTGCACTTAACTCATTAACTATACATTTGTTCCACTCATAGCCTGATTGTTTCAATCCATAGAGGCTTTTCTTTAATTCCCAACAATCATGGTCTCTATCACTGGTCAATCCTGGTGGTATTCTTAAATAAATAGTATGTTGCAATGGAGCATGTAAATATGCAGTTTCAACATCTACATGGGTAACCATATATTGGTTTTTAGCCGCCCATACTAAAGCTGCTCTTAAAGTAGTTGCCCTTAGACTGGGTGCAAACATTTCGTCATAATCCTCAGTAGTTTGGGCAAAACCTTGTGCAACCAAACGTGCCTTATGGGTTATAGTTCCATCTACTCCTTTCTTTATTTTATATATCCATTTACAACCTATAGCTTGCTCACCAGGTGGCAGTTTTGCTTTCACATAAACTTTAAGATCCTGCAAAGACTTCAACTCCCTGTTCATTGCAGCTTTCCATGATGCTTGTTCCTTTTCAGGATACATCCTGATCTCATCATAGTTAGATGGCTCTACACTAACTTGACATACTATACTAGCTTCATAGCGATCAGGTGGATGTCTAATGCGCGTTGAACGCCAAGGAATTACAGGGCTTTGAATTCCTGACTCCTCTCCTTCCTCTGATTCATCTTTAATCTCCCCTATCTCCTCTTCATCTTTTACAGGAGATGTATTATCATTACTAGTTACATTATCATGGGAGTCCTCAAACACTAGAGGATCAGTATTAACAGTTTCTTGCTCTAACCTATCCCAACCAACGTGCTCAAGGAATTTTGCACTCGCACTATTATATACATTAGTTGTGCCTCGTTCCCAGAAACGATAGGATCTGTGGTTAGCTTCATAACCTACGAAGTATAATTGCCTAGCCCTATGTTGGCCTTTACTCCTGAGTTGTGCAGGAATGTGGACCCAAGCTGGGATGCCAAACGTGTGCAGGTAATCAAGGTTTGGTCTTCTACCATGCCATATAGTGTATGGTATTTTACCAGTAGAAGTATTAACAACTATATTCAGAACATGGTTTGCACATTTTGCTGCCTCCCCCCACAGTCTATCTGTTAAGCCAGAATCTCTTAACATGGTTCTCATCATGGCTTGTAACGTTTGCCCACGTCTCTCAACAAAAGCATTATGTTGAGGCCTATATGGGGCTGAACGTTTATGCTCAATGCCAGCTGATTCTAGCATATCAACAAAACGCTTATTTGTAAATTCAGTACCATTATCAGTAATTATGCACTGAACCTTTCTCTTTGTTTTTCTCTCCACAAACTTCAGCCAGTTTGCAAATTGTTGGAAAGTGTCTGCCTTTGACTTAAGCAGATAACAAAAACCATAACGAGAGTAATGGTCCAATATACTTAAAATATAACATGACCCTCCTAAACTTGGTTTCATGGGTCCAATTAAGTCAGCAAACACAACTTCCAAAGGTACAGTTGTTTTGAAGCTGTTTATCCTGTTTGCCGGACTTGCCTTACTCTTTTCCTGATTACAGGCATTGCAATTCAAATACTTACTACATGGCTTCAGTTTAATTCCCTCTACTAACTCAACTGTTTTACGTAGTGAGTTAAAGTTTACATGCCCTAACCGCCTATGCAATAAATGTATACATTCATCATGTGGCTTCTTGTTCTCACATATTGAGTTAGCTTTAACTGTACTAACCTGGTTACTTGTGAGAACGAATAAACCATTTTTCAAATTAGCAGTTACACAGGTTCCATTCCTCTCAATAGTGCATTGCTCCCCTCTGAATGTTACCACAAACCCAACCTTAACCAATTCCCTTACAGATAACAGGTTGAATCTTAGTTTAGGTATATATAACATAGGTAACTGTTCATCAATGCATGGACAATAGGAATTACCTTCACCAGAGGCCTTCATCCTCCAACCGTTGGCTAGTGAAACATATTGGTTGCTGTTTTTCATATTAATAAACCTATCCTTCACTTTAGTAATGCTTTGTGAAGCCCCACTATCAACAACCCACAATTCATTGTTTCTGGATGTTGATTCATCAGAAATAGCCAAACCAATGCCCTTCTTAGCCTTTCCACTGCTATTTACATTCTGTTTTCTACCCTTTCTACAGAATTTGGCTATATGCCCTCTAGCCCCACAAGAATAACATTTCTTGACGTTGTAAGCAGTGGTGAATTGCTGCTCCTCTCGTGGCTGTGTCTCTCTCAGCTGGTCTCTGTCACACCTCCTTCTGGACTCTTCCAGCAGTCTCCCAGTAATGTTAGTCAATGTCAGTTCCTCTCTGGTCAGGACTTCCAAAGAAGAAACATACTCATCATAACTCTCATCCAAAGATGACAGAATAATGTAGACCTGATGCAACTCTGAAAAAATCAGCTCCTTTTCATGAAGCTCTTGAAAAGCTGCCTTCATGTAATTTAAATGCATCAGCATATCTCCATTCTTCTGCAGACGAGCCCTAAACAGCTTACGTGTAAGGTGTATATGTGCACCCACACTGTCACGAACATAAAGCCTTCGCAAAACATCCCAACACCTAGCAGCAGACTCCTCACCACGAATATGGACAAGCTGCTGGTCATTCAGTGTTAGTCCAATAATGCAAAGAGCTTTCTCGTTGCATCTTTTAAAGTTGTCTAACTTCTTTACATCCTCTTCATCATCTGGATCCCAAGCAGTAGTATCTGGTGGGTTATTTACAACAGTCCATAGTCCTTCCTTGCGCAAAAACAAGCAGCATTTTGTGGACCAGGAAACATAGTTTGTCCCATCCAACCGGGTTATCCAGGAGATGCCTGACAACAGTTCCTGTGCCATTTTACACCAAATAGCAAACTCAGCTAGGATACTGTGTGTACTAACTCTCAGTACAGGCCTGGGCCCATAACCAGTGTTAAGGAATTTGTTTGTGCAGAGGTCTCCTTGTGCTATCAAAGAGTTGCACAGACAAGGAATGGTACTGAGAGTAGAAAAAAGTCACACAAGAATACACTGAGTTATAAAAACAAAAAGTAGTTTACTTTTGAGGTGGTGTAAGAACAAAAATGCACAGTCAAAAATAAACAGTCCAAGTCACAAAGTCTTCTTACCAGTCCAGAGGTCAATACACAGTTCAGGTTTACAACAGTAGTAAACCAACAGCAGAGCAAAAACAGTAACAGTAGAGATCAGTGAATTCAGAGAGAGAGAGAAGCTACGTTCCTAGCTTCCTCTTATGGCCATGAGAACACTTACACACCCATTGGCCAATTAACATCTTAAAGCCATAGCATTATGGTTAATATATTTTCAACCCAACATTGTAGGCTAGCACCATATGCCTAACAACCTGTTTATTGGACCCATGTCCCTCCTGGCTGATTTATGCGGCTCAGGAGGAGACACGGAGCTGGTTCCAGGCAGTAATATCTGCCTCTTTGAGTGAGGGTGTCTTCCCCGCCGCTTTGAAGGAGGCGGTGGTGCGGCCCCTTCTCAAGAAGCCTGCCCTGGACCCAGCGATTTTAAACAACTATCGTCTGGTCTCCAACCTTTGCTTTTTGGCGAAGGTTGTTGAGAGTGTGGTGGCGCATCAGCTTCCTCTGTTCCTGGAGGAAACTGATTATCTGGACCCGTACCAATCGGGTTTCAAGCCCGGGTACAGCACGGAGACAGCATTGGTCGCGCTGGTGAATGATCTCTGGCGGGCTCGGGACAGGGGTTGTTCCTCTGTCCTAGTTCTATTAGATCTTTCAGCGGCTTTTGATACCATCGACCATGGTATCTTACTGCAGCATCTCAGGGGGTTGGGAGTGGGAGGCACCGTTTTGCAGTGATTCTCCTCCTATCTCCTGGGCTGCTTGCAGTCGGTGTTGACGGGAGGGCAGAGGTCCGCCCCGAGGCCTCTTGTTTGTGGAGTTCCTCAGGGGTCGGTTCTCTCTCCCCTCCTGTTCAACATCTATATGAAGCCGCTGGGCAAGATCATTCGTGGTTTTGGGGTGGGGTATCATCAGTACGCTGATGATACCCAACTTTTTTTCTCCACCCCGAACCAACCCAGCGATGCCCTCGCCGTGATGTCCCATTGCCTGGAGGCGGTCTAGGTCTGGATGGGAAGAAACAGGCTTCGTCTCAATCCCGCCAAGACTGAGTGGCTGTGCATACCGGCATCTCGGACTAACCAGTTAATTCCACCTTAATGATGGGGGTGAGGTGTTACCCCCCCGTCAATAGGGCTCGCAACTTGGGCGTCCTCCTGGATTTGCGGCTCAGTTTTGAAGACCATATAGGAGCCGTGACCAGGGGGGCCTTTGCCCAGGTTCGACAGGTGGATGGAAGGGCCAAATCCAGTTTAAACACACGGCTGACTGTAGGATGAGCATAACCTAAACACCATCCACACTGACAAAATCATCATCGGTCAATTGCAAAAGGCGGCTTGACTCGGAACAGCTCACATCCCGAGTGTAAACGATCCCTTTAGCACCATCAAACAACAATATCTGCCTATCTCAGGTCCTTGGGAAGGACTCAGTCGGTAAACAAAATTGCAAAATCCATCTGGCTAACTGTGTGATGAATCGATGGCAATCACCACCACCGCTAAATTTGAAGTCCAGGTTGCAGAGGTGAAAATTGGTTTGGACCAAATTAATTAATAATTAACACCCTGACGTTACCTATTTGGTAATGAAACACTTGCAGGAAAATCACCAGTCAGAGACAATTCAAGCCTGAGCTACACATTTTCTCTTCTGCGGGTAGACCAAATTAAGTTATTGATAGTGAATTATTTAGTTAATGAAATTTTCTTCTCCCCTTTGGTGCTTCTGTCACTTCTCTTTTTATTTTACTGTTATTTTTTATTTTCTAGTATGTATTTTGGGTGAAGCGGTTGAAAGCAGTGAACAAGTAGAATACAGAACATAGGATAGTAGGGTGAGAAAGGACCTTGGAGGTCATCTAGTCCAACCCACTGCTCAAGCAGGAAACCCTCTATCAATCTGGCCAAATTTATTTATTTATTATTTATTATTTAAACTTGTATACCACCCTATTCCCGTAGGACTCAGGGCGGTTTACAGGGAAAAATTAAAAATACATAACATACAAAGTTAAAATCGATTAAAACTAAGATTAAATTAAGTCCCTGAATTTAAACTAAAACCCCATTAATAAATAATTAAAACCCCTCAGTCTGGCTGTCCAGTGTCTTCTTGAAAACCTCCTGTGATGGAGCAGCCACAACTTCTGAAGTTGAGCAGTTGAGAGACTCTGAGTTCTAGTCCTGCCTTAGGCATGAGGCCAGCTGGGGGACTTGATGCCAGCCATTCTCTCTCTGTCCCAGGAAGGAGGCAATGGGAAACCACTTCCACATAAATCTTGCCAAAAATACTTCACGTACTTGTTCCTGTGGTCACCAGTAGTCAGGATTAATTTAATGAACCATAATAAAAACAGGATGTTTGTTGTATTTTTCTATGTCGTATCTGATTGTCACAGATTATAAATAAAAATATTGCTCTTATTAGCTGACGGGCCGTGACACAAAAATTGAGAGTGGAAACTGGCCATTGCACATTAAACCTGATTGCCATCTGAAACAGAGAATGCTTTTTTCTCGCAGAGCTTACACCCATCTTTAACGGCCACTTAGCAAATTTAGCAAAGCAAAATAACTGAGGTGTGGAGATTGGTGCTAATCTGCTCTGAAGCATCAGTTCATTTCAATCTGATGCAAAGACTGTAATTGAATCAGAGTTGATTCCTTTCAACCTTTCAAGGCGAAACATCAAATCAGGTGGAGTTAATTCTGTTCTCCAAACTGGTTCGAAGCTATGTGAGGTTTTCAGTTCAGGAGAAAGAATGGATATAAATTTAGCTGATAAATATTCAGTTCTGACACAGTTCAGTTTGTTGAAGTTCCAAGCTAACTTCAATGGGAAAAGACTGTCAGGAAATCATACCAATGACAGGTAGTCCTCAGGTTACAACCATTCATTTAGTAGCCAAAGTTACAACAGTACTGAAGAAAGTGACTTAGAATCAGTTGTTAAACTTATGACCATCACAGCAACCCTGTGGTCACATAATCCAAATTCAGACATTTGGAAACCGGGACATGTTTGTGATGTTTGCAACATCCCGAGCAAACATGAACATCATTTGCAACCTTCTGACAAGCCAGTTCAATGCAGGGAGTTGGATTTGCTTAATCACCCCACTATTCACAACAACTGCAGTGATTCACGTAGTGACAGCGGCACAAAAGGTCATAGAACTGGGTGTGACTCACTTAACAACTTAACAACTTTCCACTGCTTTGCTTAGCAGTGGAAAGGGTGCTCATATATCAAAGATGACCGCTAGAACAGAATAGGAGCTGGAAGGGATCTTGGAGGTCTTCTAGTCCAGCCCCCCACTTGAGCAGGAGAGCCTATATCATCTCAGAAAAATGACTGTCCAGGCTCTGCTTACAAGCCTCCAGTGATGGAGCACCCACAATTTCTGGAGGCAAGCTGTTCCCCTGGTTAATTGTCCTCACTATTAGTTTCTCCTTAATTCCAGGTTGCTTCTCTCTTTGGTCAGTTTCCAACCACTGTTTCTTGTCCTACCCTCTGGTGCTTTGGAGAATAATTTGACCCCCTCTTCTTCGTGGCAGCCCCTCAAATACTGGAATACTGCTATCATGTCACCCCTGTTTCTTCTTTTCTTTAGACTAGGCAAACCTGCAGCCGTTCTTCATATGTTTTAGTCTCCAGGCTTTTGATCATCTTAGTTGCTTGTCCCTTGCATTGGATTTGATGCTAAGCCATAAATCAGTCCAGAAAGCCTCTTAGTTTGAGCAGGTTGATTGAAGGCTTTGAACAGCATCACCTGAATGAAACCATCATGAATTGTGGGCAAGTCAGGGCCAAAAGTGGGTGCCCTGAAGCGCTGATCACTCACCTCTCTATGTTGCTAAGAGCCTGAATCACCTCAGTCTGCTCTGAACAGTGATGAATCTCATTCTCTTACATATCAGCCTCCCCTGGATTATGAATGAGCCCTTAGAACAGGGGTGTCAAACTCAATTTCATTGAGGGCCGCATCAGCATTGCGGTTGCCCTCAAGGGGCCGGGTGGGTATGGCCAGGGTGGGCGTGGCCTACTGGGTGGGCGTGGCTGGAGTGCGTATGGCCTACTGGGTGGGCGTGGCCAGCTCTATATCGTTTGCATCAAGGGTGCCTATGGGGGCCTGGGCAGGAGGGGGACAGATCTGGGGGTCTCTGGCAGAAGGAGGGTCTCTGGGCCAGGGCCAAGGCAGCGGGGGCCGTTCCCTCACTGTTTCCAGGATGGCTTCGTGGGCCACATGAAACCACTTCGCGGTCCGGATCCGGCCCCTGGGCTTTGTGTTTGACATGTCTGCCTTAGAACCTCAAAAGGTCTTAGCTCTGATTTAGTTCATTCATTTTGGGCGAGGTTCAGGGCATCACGGAGCCACCACTTCCTGGTCACTATCTTTGCAGAAAGGGGAGGAAGAACCAGGTCTCTGGAAGGGACAGCAAGAAGGCAGAAGAAATTTACTGAATCTCAGTCTGAAAATCTAGCCTTCCCCAATCTGAGATTCTATCCCATGTGACCTCTGAAAACCAGTATGAAAACAAATATATCACAAAAACAGGGGACGGGAAAACTGGCTCCCCTCTTTAAAACAGGGCCTGGAAGTCCTTTAAGAAGGGCACAAACCAGAAGGTGGCACCAAGGATTTCAATATTTTTTATATAAATGGGGCTTGTTCTTGAAACACAGCAGCGGTTAGAACTCTTTCCTTATGGCTTCCTAGCTTTTCTTCAATAAAAGTTACTTATCAGGAGTTCTTGTCTTGAATTTTTGTGGATTTATCAAGTGGCTCCGGCCCTGCCTGTTGTTTGCATCTTGACACCCAAGCTGGTTATTGCCAAATGTCCATACTCATTAACTAAGCAGAGCTGCCATCCAACATATTTTGGAAGATCAGGTTGGGGAAGGCTGGTTTTGTTTCTTTTAAACCAGAACAAGAAAACACTTCGCATTTCACCGAAGCAAAGAAGGATGCCCTTATAATAGATGGTACACCTCTTATTCTACCATATGTAGGCTGCCCAAGCCTACATGCATGCCTTTGTATTTATTAGTAAACTGATCGGCACTTTACTGATTATTTACAGAATCACCTCAATTGCCTGTTATTAAAAAAATATTTGTAACATTTTTCTTACGCCTTTCTTTTTTCTTCTTACACCTCAAAGATAAATTTATTTTATCACATTCTGAAATCACCCAACTCCATCACAGAGGGACTCTGGGCGGTGTACAATTAGAAACAGAGTAAAACAAGTCCTAACTAGTTAAGGAAATCTGTAAACTATGATTCATAGCATCCAGAAGACTCTAGGTTCTCTTCTCCTAGCTGAAATACCATTCAGAAATCATTCAGTCAGTCAAATGTTATCGAAGAGGGTTACAGGGTCAGAATCTCTCCCCTCGCTTGCCTTTACTTCTCAGAGAGCCAGGGAGGGGTCCCTGTGAGATGTTCATCCTTTTTGGCCTCCGGACTGAGTCCTCTCCTTTCTGGCCATTGTCTAGGCTGTGGCTCTTCCTGCTCCTCTCACACCCATTAGACAAAGCGGAAAGTTGCCTGAGAGAAATTAAGATGGCAGATGTTTGTTCCTGCCGTCATTTGGACACTTACACTTCTTTTGACTGAATTAGTGAGGCTAATGATAGAGCATGCAAAGCAAGCACACATCAAAAGGTAGATGAAATTAACGCTAAGGGCTTTTGCTGTTTGGTTGGCCATGCCAAGCAATAAAGGGTAATACTTATATAGGTGCCGGCAGAAAGGATGCAAAGCAAAGAGACAGGCAATTGTTTGTTTGGGATTAAAAGGTCAAACTAGCACAGGCTTACACTCATACAACAAGCTAAACCCTAATCTGTTTGGCTTGCTTGTAGCTTAGTATGTTGTGTGAACTCAGTCATCATGATTTGCTGTGTTGTTTTGGGCATCCAGCCATCATTCAACAAAAGAAACTTAGTTAAGGAAGCCATGCTTTCATGCATGAAATGAATGAAGCTGGTCAATCCCAGATGGAACTGAGAATGTTGTCGCTTCTTCTGATCAAGAAAATGATTTACAGCAAAATTCTGCTTTTTAATCAGTTAGCCAAGGGGGGGGGGGGAATGAACTCCTTCTCTTCCAGGGGTCATGGGAGGAGGGGGTGGGCTAGCATTTGAAGGACAAACATTAGGCTGTTTTTAAAATTGAATAAATGTTTAATTGGGTCTAATGTTTCCTTTACACGCTCTAGTCATCCTTTGGTTATGGAGGCTTCTCCAAGGCTTGGGAAGGATCACTGGGAAGACTGTCTTCCCTCTTCCTGTGAGTGGGAGAATCGGCCAGATGCCCACTGACCAAAAACGGGGCCCGTTTGGGAAGAGGCAGACACTCTCAGCCAGACGGCTCCACACCTTGCCTGATGTTTCTCCAGCTGGCCATGACTCAGCTGGGAGCTGCAAATGATCCTGTCCTCTGCAGTGAGTTCAGACACCTGGTGTGAGTCAGTCTTTGTGCCAGTGGGATGAATCAACCTGGCCCTCTATGAGTAGGCAGGATCTATTTTACAAACCGATCCAGATAAGCCAGCAGCAGCAGCTGGGTGGGCTTCCCGGTCCCTTCTAGCCGGGAGATGACCAGACATCAAGATGGAGGAGCAGTAGAAGTCAGGCGAGGAGGTTAGGGTATTGTCCTCAAATTTGTCTGGGACCCCCAAATGTCCTGCTGAAATGGTAGCACTGGCTCCTAGCAACAGGCACCCTATGCTTTAGCTACCCCCCAAGACTGTTGGGCCTCTGGTTTTCCCTCTTTGTATGTCCACGCTCTTGTTCTTTCCCCAATTGTTTATTTTTCTGAGTTTCAGATAGTTTCCAAAATAAACCACATTTAATGAAAGTTCCAAGAATAAATGACAGCTGTTTCTCCCGAATTGAAAGACAGGCTCAGTGCACACAGGCTAAGCCATGGTTTGTTGAATAAACTGGAATGGCTGGACTCCTTGCAGGCAACTCATTTCGGAGATAACTGAGGTAAGCCATAAACTCTGGGTTACAAACCATAAGAACTGGGGCTGTTGTGAGCCCAAACCAACAATCCACCACATGGCTTAATAGGCTGTAGGATCACAACCGACTACAATGGGGGCTATGGCTATGGCAAGTCTATGGTGGAGGTGGGGGGAAAGCAGATCGGGAAGCACGTCATAGCAGAGGTGATTGGTTTCCGTTTAAAATGTCCCTTTGCCTATACAGTCACACCCAATGTACAGCTGATTTTTCTACGACTTTGATTGTGTCTCAATAGAAAAGGAAGAAATTATTTTAATGGGGAAGATTGTAATCAGGTGAATCACAATCCGGTGATTCCTTCCGGTCTGATGCACAACAGGGCTGGTGTCACTAATCCGTGTGTGTGTGTGTGTGTGTGTGTGTGTGTGTGCGTGCGCGCACCTATGTATGTAGATTGTGGGCTTCAAGCCTCTTTCTGCCTCTACCACCCTCTGCTCTTCCAATTGTCTCTTCTTGGTTTCTGGTTTATAAGAAGCCAAAGACTCCATAAACCACGGTTGAGGCTTATTGCTGAGGTTGGATGTCTCAAGAGGGATTTGAGAATCGCCTCCTTTCCAGGACAAGCCACTATCTGATTATTTTTTTAACTTTCAACATGAAGGATAAACACCCCAACGTGCACAGTCCACGCCAGTCAAGGATGGCTAAGCCTTCGCTTCCTGAAATATGTGGCTAAGATCCAAGTTTTTACGGACCTTCAGAAGCTCAGGAAGGCAGAGGAAGGGCGGGGCTCAGGGATAAACTATCCCGAAGAAGCTGGAGTATCGCCAAGAAGGCTCATCTCCCATATCGCATAGATGACATTCCCTCAAAGAAGACCTGCTCTTTCTCACTGGGCAGGTAAATTCAATCCGGAGAAGGAGACAGAGGAATTCAGGTGCTGCTCCATGAAGAACTGTAAAAATGAGAACTAGTTTGAATTGTACCAGAAGCCAACTGGCAGCAAATTAGCAATGCCACAAACGTTTACCATCCCTGTTGTGAATTTTGACATCCCCACAAGTACGTGGAAGCTACTTTGATGTGGGGAGAGGAATGGCATCTGTTATTGTGTAAAATATTGCATGCATTAATGTTGCTGGTTTTGTGACTTCTGTTCTGGAGTTGTCCAGGAAAGAGTCTGATCACATCTCAGCAGGGGGAGACATCTAAGTCATTAAGAAGTCCTAGTTTTTAGAACTTAGAATAACAGACCTGGAAGGGACCTTGTAGGTCATCTAGTCCAGCCCCCCCCCCCAGCCGAGCAGGAGACCCTACACCAATTCTGACAGATGGCATTCCAGTCTCTTCTGAAAACTTCTGGTGATGAAGCTCCCACAACATCTGAAGGCAATCTGTTCCACTGGTTGATTGTTCTCACTGTCAGGAAATTTCTCCCTACTTCTAGGTTGAAGGGTAGGCTAGTATGCTAGATAGGGAAGTATAAAGAAGAATTCCTGGGGAAAGCAAGGGCAGATCACTCCTATGCTGCATGGGAGAACAACGGCAGGTGCATGGAGCTGAGCACTGCTCCAGGGAGACCGTAACTATTCTGCAAAAATGCAAGAGGGGCCCTCCCTGGAGTTCTTAGTGCTCTCTGAGCTTGCAAGCAAACCATCATGCTTAGAAGATACCAAGAACTCCACAATTCAGCTCAGAGCTGCAGATATTCTCTTCTCTTTGGACCTTCTTTATTATTCTCTATTGAACCTTAGCACTGAAGATGATGTAACTTTCCACCCAAAGTGAACGTCCTGGGCTGGACTGCATGTTGCTGCCATCTACAGATCTTGAAAAATGTCTCAATCTGATTTTAGAAGCACAGGAGTGTCTGGAAGAGGGCAGAACTCGGGGGGGGGCTTATTCTGCCCCACCTGACTGACTCTTGACCATTTCTAATTTCTCAGGATTTAATATATGGGTGGTATACGGTACACAGATATTTATTATGCTAAGTTTAAAATTAAATGGTGAACATCTCTCTCTCTCTCTCCCTCCCCCCCCTTCCTATTTCCCTTTTAGTGTTCTGGAGGCTACTAAAGACAGAGCTTCTTCTGGCTTTCTAGAATTTATTTTACTTTGAACTGCTTACTTTGATTTAATTATTGATATTGTTTTATTTGATCTTGTTCTGATTTTTTTTCTTTTTCATTATTGATTTTATTACAAATTCACCTTGTTGCAAGATTGATTAGTTAAATTTTTCTATTTGCTATGGACATTGTAACTGTTAGGGATGTTTTGGGAAGGGAGAGAGGGAGGAGGGGAAAGAAGAAAGGAAGAAGGGAGGGAGGAAGAGGGGAAGAAAAGAAGGAGGCGGGGAGGAGGAAGAGGAAAGGGAGGGAGGGAGGGAGGGAGGGAGAAAAGGTAAGATGGGAGGAAAGGAAAGGAAACACATAACATTTTTGGGGAGTTTTGCAGTGTAATAAAATGAAGACTAAAATGTATCAATGACAACTTAAACTGTATGACTATGAGAAGAGAGACCAAGTCCATCCTTAGCCTGGACGTTGGTGCTCTCAGCATGAACTCTCAGCCCAGCCTACCTTGCAAGATGCTTGTTGTGTAGGAAGTTGGACAAGGAGCTGGGAGACCATCAGTTCTAGGGCCGCCTTGGGCACGAAGCCAACTGACCATCTTGGCCCAGTCATTCTCTCTCGGCCTTGGGAAGAACAAACCAGCAAGCATTCCCAAACACTGGGCCAAATGTTTGTAGTCGCCAGGAATCAGGGGTGACCCAATGGACTTATACCAACAACAATGCAGGGAAATTCCACCGGCAACTTAAGTAGCAAAAAGTGCTGGGCAGTCAGTCCCTTTTGCGGGCCGAAACCTCGCTCTCTTTTTAATCCTCAGTTTGCCAGGGGCTTTGCCAGACCCCTCGGCACAAGGGGAACAATAAAAGGATAACAAACAAAGCGGAACAGAGGTCACTGGGAGCAATTGAAACAAGGCTCTTCTCCCATTTGTGCTGACACCGGGGCTCCCCGGAAGCCAAACAAGGCATTAGGGGAGGGGGTGGGTGGGGAGGGAGGGAGGGAGGGGCACTCATCTGGCAGGTCTTGGGGATCAGTATATGAAGGGTTGGTCCATGGAGTATGATCGGGAGGGAGAAGGACAAAAAAACAGAGCCCCACATTTAACAGAGTTGGAAGAGACCGTGGAGATCTTCTAGTCCAACCCCTGCTTGAGCAGGAGACCTTACACCATTCCGGACAAACGGCTGCCCAATCTTTGCTTGAAAGCCTCCAGTGATGGAGCACCCACAACTTCTGAAGGCAAGCCGTTCCACCGATTAATTGTCCTCACTGACAGGAAATTCCTCCTTAGTTCGAGGTTGCTTCTCTCCCTGATTAGTTTTCCATCCATTGCTTCTTGTTTTGCCTTCAGGCGCTTTGGAGAATAGCTTGACCCCCTCTTCTTTGGGGCAGCCCCTCAAATATTGGAACACCGCTATCATGTCATTCTTAGTCCTTCTTTTCTTCTTTTTCCTTCTTTTCTCTAGACTAGACAAACCCAGTTTCTGCAACCGTTCTTCACGTTAAGTTGTTAAGCAAATTTGGCTTCCCCCACTGACTTTACCTGTCAGAAGCTGGCTGGGAAGTTCACAATCGGAGGGATCATGTGACCCCAGGACAGTACAACTGTCATAAATACATGCCAGTTGCCAAGCATCTGAATTTTGATCACATGACCCTGGGGATGCTGCAGCAGTCATAAATCTGAAAAATTATTTTTCCCAGTGCCCTTGTAATTTTGAACATTCACTAAATGAACTGTTGTAAGTCGAGGACTAATAAGTAAATAAATAAATCCTGTCCCTTTCTAGTACTTCTAAAAAAAATTATTCAACTGATTTTATCTCCCTTTTCTGCTTTTATGCAGATATTTCATTTCCTACATTTTCCCTTCCAGTTTCCATTTAATAAAAGCCACATTAATTTAACCCGGCCTTCTTTTTCCCTTTTGCATGGCATCGGGCACTTTGTTTGGGTTCCTTCTAAAATCACAGGTTTCTTTGATTTCCCTGGTACACTGCAGAGATGCTTTGGATAGATTTTCTAGAATTTGCTTCTAAAGATGTCTGGGAGAAGCCCTGCAAACAAACAGGCGGAGATGTTCAAAACAACATGTTTTTTTTTTCTTTCTGCAAAGGGACAGGCTGTTTAGTTTGTGGAACTGGCCTGAACTGGCCCCACTGGCTGTTTGAACAAGGGGTTCACAATCAGAAATGGATTCTGGTGCGGTGATAGACTCCAGATGAAAGATTTAATTACATCGAAACATTTGCAGAGTAGAACCAAAAGCTCTGATTCTCTGCACTGCTAAATTTCATTCTGATGGATAAATTAAAGAGCACAGTGCAGTTGTCTAGCAGACAGCCCCTAGCTGCACTTTGCAGGAGCAGTCTGTTTTTGAAAGGCAGATGTTTCTTGCCCTTTTAAGGAATACTTCTGAAGAATTAAGCCTGCATTAATCAAGCTCATGATAGACCTTCCTTCCTTCCTTCCTTCCTTCCTTTGTTTTTTCCTTTTCCTTCCTCCTTTCCCTTTCCCCCACTCTTTGCCCCTCCTCCCCTCTCCCTACCCCTCCCCTCCCAACTGAAGCAGTCCAGCTTTTCCATCCATTGTGTGATACACTGCCTTTGAACAAGAGGCTCCACTTAGCACAGGACTACTAACTATTAATTAAGTTTTTCACCTCACGAATGTCCACTTTCCCCTTTGATGTCCTCTAAGTGGTTACAGCTACATCTTTCAGTGGATATGAAAGATGCACAGCAAAACAAACCCAACAGTTTGAACTGAGTTTTTATCAAGTCAGTTTCACAGCAAGGTTGAGAGCTCAGGGGAAAACATTTCTCTCTGCTTTTCCAATACAATGTATAATCTATTTTTATACAAAATTCCTAAAATGCCATTCCTTGTATAGAAAATACAAGGAGAAGAGGAGCTAGGCCAGGGGTCAGCAACCTGAAACAGTGAAAGAGCCACTCGGAACCGGTTCCCTCCCAAAAGGAAAAACTGGGAGCCGCAAAAAATGTGTGCGCATGTGCGTACATGCGCAGAACAGGGTTTGGAAAGTGGAGCCAAGGCGAGATATGCACCTACCCTGCATATTTGAATTGATTGGTTGAACTTTTTTAGTCCCACTTTTTTTTTAAGACTGCACATGGCAGAGGACTGGGAGCCACAGGAGATGGCTGAAAGAGCCGCATGTGGCTCCGGAGCTGCGGGTTGCAGACCTGTGGGCTAGGCTAAACGAAGTGGGCTGCGATCCATCAATGCTGATATGATGATAATCTTTTATTTTTTTGAGGGAAGTCATCCCCACCAGAGAAGGAAATATTAAAAGGGCAGAATATTATATTTCCTCAAAGGATCTTAAAGAGGCAGAAAATCATGCCCAGTTTTTTCTTAATAGCCCCACGTCTCCCTCCCCCAAGCAGAAACCAGGTCTGTAGAAATGCAGATGTGATAATCCATTCAGGAAGGTTGGAGCCCTCCAGCTAGAAGCTTAGGAAGACAAAGAGACCTAAAATCTACACACCCCACCCAAACTCTAAGGCAGGACATACCACGATTAACCCACAGATGCCAAGGGGGCACACTCAGGCTCAGGTCAAAGTACATGACACAGGAAATACAAAGCCTCAAACAGGAACAGGAATCAACTCCAAACAAAAGCCCAAGAGGGTGTAAAAACCCACTAAATGTGCTCTCACTCTTTTCTTCCAGAGCCATCTTCCTATCTGGCTCTCTTCTTCAATAAACTGCAACCTTCTTTCTAAAGCAGTCGCCATGTTGTTTATTCCTGGCTTGGACTGAACCATGATGAAGATTTTTCCTTCAAAAGTTTATAATCTGTTATTGTTAGCACCAGAAAACACAACTGTTTTAGCTTTCCTGCCTGACCCTTGTACTTTCTCCAGCAAATTCAGGATTGTATTTTAGCTTCTCAGCAACGGTGTGAAGCAGGGTGGGGATAAACCTCTGAGAGATCCACACCACAATCCGGGACCAATTAGGGTTAATATTTCAGATGATTTTGGACTGAAGCTGTGGTAAATTTCCTAGGAGTTGATTACAATAAGAGTTTGTTAATAGAGGGTTTTGGAATTTCAATCTTGTCTTTCTCTGATTATTGTTCACAATTTTTATTATTTTTATGCTTTTATATATCTGTTATTGCTCTTACTGTTACCTGTTTTGTTATTAATATAGTTTATAGATAACAGGCTAACAATTTGTAAGTATATTTAGTGGTGTAATAGTTTAAAATTCTTTGGGTCTGGTTTGCAAGAGATAAGAAACTAACATTATATATGATGATTATTATATTAATCAGCATTCAACTTTTTCTTAAACATTTTTTCTTTTTAATGATTTTTTGTTGGGTTTCTTTTTATTCTTTTGTCCTTTTTGAATATTTTGTATTTTAACCTTGAGTAAACTAAAGATCTAAATTTTTAAAAAAGAGACCCACTCCGTGGACAAGGTAATTCAAAAGGGCTGGTGAAAATTTAAGTTCTGTCTACATCATGAGTTTTGCGGAGCAATTAGAAATGTTTCTCTCTCTCTCTCTCTCTTTGTTTGCAAGGCTGACCCTGTTAATCGGGTGATGGCTGACCGCTATGCTTTGCAGACTAAGGTTTATGCAACATGCTGAGTTATCAATCGTGCTTTAGAAATCAGGATAGCCGGCTTCACAAACAATGTTATACAAAACCACCCCATCCGGTGGCTGTGGGCACAGCAAGGCCTGCAGCTGATCTGTCCCAGCACACAGCGGACTAAGAATATGTTCCTCTGTGTGGATCACGTCAGATGCAATATGTACAAACCAACCTTTGGCTTTGATTTGTCTCCCTTCTTCCTATCCTCTGACTACACAAACTTTTGTGAAAGCAAGAACGTGTGAAAAAGGAACCATGCTTTAACTACGGAGCACAGATCAAGTGTGTTTCACTTTCAAATACACAATACACAAGCAGTTTCCCCAGGATCAACCTCTTCTCCAAAGCACCTGAAGGCAGGACAAGAAGCAATGCATGGAAGCTAACCAAGGAGAGAAGCAACCTGGAACTAAGGGGAAATTTCCTGACAGTGAGAACAGCTAACCAGTGGAACAACCTGCCTCCAGAAGTTGTGGATGCTTCATTACTGGAGGCTTTCAAGAAGAGACTGGACAGCCACTTGTCTGGAATGGTGTAGGGAAGGGGTCTTCAAATTTGGCCCTTTTATGACTTGTGGACTTCAACTCCCAGAATTCCTCAGCCAGGCACAAGTCATAAAAGGGCCAAGTTTGAAGACCCCTGATTTAGGGTTTACTGCCTGAGCAGGGGATTGGACTAGACCACCCCCAAAGTCCCTTCCAAATGTAGTTAAGAAAATTCAGATGTAGTTAAGAACATTTATCAAACAAATTTGAAGGGAGGTAAAAGAGTCAACCTGCTATAAACGACTACTGGGAAGGCCAGATCTATTTGCAAAAGGATGGAGGGCCACTTGGCGAGAGCAGAGAGACAGAGGATCCGTTTGTTTACTGCCATCTAGAGGTCATCTAGTGCACTGTAGGTCTGAGAAGGACATGGCCCATTTTTCTCAGGGCATTTAGCAGTGAGTAAAATGGACCTTCCAGAAAAATTGACTATGTTAAAGCCTTTGATTGTGTGGATCACAACAAACTGTGGCAAGTTCTTAAAGAGATGGGCGTACCAGACCATCTTATTTGTCTCTTGTGAAACCTATATGTGGGCCAAGAAGCAACAGTGAGAAGTGGACACGGAACCATTGATTGGTTCAAAATTGGGAAAGGAGTCTGGCAAGGCTGTATACTGTCGCCCTGCCTATTTAACTTATATGCGGAGCACATCATGAGAAAGGCAGGGCTAGATGAATCAAAAGTTGGAATTAAGATTGCCGGAAGAAATATCAACAACCTAAGATATGCAGATGATACCACTCTAATGGCAGAAAGTGAAGAGGAACTAAAGAGCCTCTTGTTGCGAGTGAAGAAGGAGAGTGCAAAACTTGGGTTGAAACTAAACATTAAGAAAACCAAGATCATGGCATCCGGCCCTCTCAATTCCTGGCAAATAGATGGGGAAGAAATGGAGGTAGTGACAGATTTTATTTTCCTGGGCTCCAAGATCACTGCAGATGGGGACTACAGCCAAGAAATTAAAAGACGCTTGCTCCTGGGGAGGAAAGACGTGGCAAACCTAGACAGCACACTAAAAAGCAGAGACATCACCCTGTCAACAAAAGTGCGTATAGTCAAGGCTATGGTCTTCCCAGTTGCAATGTATGGCTGTGAAAGTTGGACCAAAAGAAAGGCTGAGCGCCAAAGAATTGAAGCCTTTGAACTCTGGTGCTGGAGAAGACTCCTGCGAGTCCCTTGGACTGCAAGGCGATCAAACCGGTCAGTCCTAGAGGAGATCAATCCTGACTGCTCTTTAGAAGGCCAGACCCTGAAGCTAAAACTCAAGTACTTCGGCCACCTAATGAGAAGGAAGGACTCACTGGAGAAGAGCCTCATGCTGGGAAAGGTTGAGGGCAAGAGAAGAGGGGGACAACAGGGAATGAGGTGGCTGGATGGAGTCACTGAAGCAGTAGGCGTGAGCTTAAATGGACTCCAGAAGATGGTAGAGGACAGGAAGGCCTGGAGGAACATTGTCCATGGGGTCACGATGGATCAGACACGACTGCAGCTAACAAAACACGAACAAATAAATATACGTATGAATATTAGGGGTTCTTGATTGGAGAATGAGCTTATTTAGCCACATCACCAGCGTGCAGCAAACATTCTGCTGACAAGTATTAGGAGCCCAGAGGCACTTCTAACCTCACGGTCTCCCAGCCTCGGCACGCTTTCCTCCCAACCCTTCCTCTGCCACCAACCCTAACCCCACCCCCAATAGCTCAGCCCGAAGACGCTTCACTTTGCAACTGTCTCTGCAGATTCTCGATCATACCAGTTTTCCAAAGGTGCTTTTTTCACGATGCAGCCGGACTTTCTTGTCTTTCTTTGAAGACGTTTTGCTTCTCACCCAAGAAGCTTCTTCAGCTCTTCAGTTCTGGTGGAATTCCCCACCATCCAGTCAGAACTGAATAAGCCTCTTGGGTGAGAAGCGAAGCGTCTTCAAGGAAAAACAAGAAAGACCGGTTGCCCCGTGGGGAAAAAAAAACACCTTTGGATTCGCTTTGCAACCTCGACGGCTCCAGTCCCTGCAACGTCCTCGGGGCGGAGCCTCCTTCCGGCGCCTCCGCGCCCTCTGCCGGCCGAGGCCGGGCTTTCCCTGCAAGCTCCACCCACTGGCGGGGGGCGGAGCTTGGACGGGGAGGGCAGGGCGGCGCAGCAGCGGCGGCAGCGAGAGTCGTCTGGGCGGAGGGAGTCGGGGCTGCTCTTCTTGGCGAGCCGGGAGCCCCTCGAGCCGACTCGGTGAGCTGTCCGCGCTCCTTGCTCCGGCGAACGTCTGTCGGGCCGCAGCTGCAGAGGCAAGGGCGCGGGGAGGGGCGAGGAAAGCGGCGCTCCTCTGCTCGGAAGCTCCGGCTTCGGGTTGCGGGAGGCGGCGTGGGTCGTCCAGGCAAACTTGCGGGAGCGGACCAAGGAAGCGGAGGGGAGGGGGCTAAAGTTTGCAAAAGGGGAAGAAAAGGGGGAGAACGAGAAGAGAAACCCCACCCCCACCCGCAGCCCCCGAGTTGAACCGCGTCGCAGCCGGAGACAAAGAATCGAGGGGCGCGGAGATCCTGGCGAGGCGCTGGGGGGGGGGGAAAATGGTTGAAATTCTTCGTGGGGCTGGGACCCCCCCTCGCCCTGGGCAGCGAGGAACTCCGTCGCCCGCTGGCTTTGACACACACCCCCCCCCCGCAGTTCCCTTTCTGGGAGGGGGGGCTGGCCTGGCCCGGCTTCCTTTCCGCCCCCCCCTGGAGAAGAGGGGGAAACGGGGGGCGGCCTTGGGGCGGCCACCCCCGGCTGGCTCTAGGGCAGCGTTTCCCAACCTTAGGAACTTGAAGATGCGTGGGCTTCAACTCCCAGAATTCCCCAGCCAGCTATGCTGGCTGGGGAATTCTGGGAGTTGAAGTCCACGCATCTTCAAGTTCCTAAGGTTGGGAAACGCTGCTCTAGGGGTCCCTGGCCTTGGGGGGGGGGCACCGGGATGCTTTGCAAGAGGGAGCATCATCTAGAAAAGTGGGACACCCGGAGATTTGTTCCTTTGCGGATGTCTGCCCTCTCCCGGAGTCCGGCAGCCCCTTTTCTCCAGTCATGTGCCCACCGCAGCCCTGCAAGGTAGGCTGGCAAGTTAGTCATAAAATGCAGACCCTTGGCAATTGACTCATATTTATGACGGTTGCAGTGTCCCGGGGTCACATGATCCCCTTTCTGTGACTAACTTAACAACTGCAGCGATTCACTTAGCGACTGTGGAAAGAAAGCTCGTGAAATGGGGCCAAATTCACTTAATAAGTGTTTCACTTAGCAACATAAATTTTGGACTCAGTTGTGGTCATAAGGCAAGAACTAACTATATTATCCTTGTAAGTTATCATTCTTATTATTTAAGGCAGCAGACGTAAATATCAGGGAAAAGAATGGACGTCTTGATTAAAACCACCTGTGAAGTGGGGGGGTTGGGGGGAGTAGCCAGGTTTACTTACAAAACCTCGTGGGGGGGAGGTTCATTTTGCAATGAGCCCCCATTTGCCCAGCAGTTGGCAAACTGCCCTGAGCTTGCTTTATGACAGGTCTATCCAATCTTGGCAGCTACTGTAAGACTGTGAGACTTCAACTCCCAGAATACCCCAGCCAGCATAGCTGGGAGTTGAAGTCCACAGCACAGCTGTGCTAGGGAATTCTGGGAGTTGAAGTCCACAGGTCTTAAAGTTGGACAGATCTGATTTACAGGCTTCTTCCTTAAGCACCTCTTCTCTTCTTCTCCTGGTGGGGCTCCAAGCAACCATGCAGACCCAGGCCCTCTTCGACAAAAGGTTTGTGTGTGTGCACACAAAACTCCAGCTCTTTTTCTAAGGCAACTTAAAAACCTGGGGGCGGGGGGAGTTGGCTTTTCAGCTGGCAGACAAGTTGCTTTTTTATTCTTCCCCCCCCCCCCCCCCGTCTTGTCTTGTCCGTCTGTCTGGCCTGGCTCCGTGCATGTGGGGTGGAGGGGGGCTTGTCTTCTGGATTGCAGCTGGCAGACGGAGGGGGTGGAGTTGCAATGGCTGTTTGGAGGAATAAGGCAGAATCTTGGCTTGGCTTCTCCGTGGGAGGAAGAGGAAGAGGCCCGCCTTGCCTTTCCGCCCCAACTTTCTTTTCTCCCCAGAGGTTTACGGTTTGGTGCTGGGGTTATTTCGGGGGCTCTTCTAAGAGCTAAAATTTTAACTTTTCCCTGCCTGGAATGGGACAGCTTGGGAGGCTCCATCTGCTGCCTTTCTGCCCTGTGGGTGGGGTGGGGTGGGGTGGGGGAGGGGGGAGGAGACTACAATCTACGGGTAGTCCTTGAGTTACGACAACAATCGAGCCTGATATTTGTGTTGTTAAGTGTGACATTTGTTTAGTGACTTTGGCCCCATTTTACGAACTTTCTTGCTGGAGTTGTTAAGTGAATCACTGAAGCTGTTAAGTTACTAAGCCGGTTGTTAAGTGAATCTGGCTTTCCCCATTGACTCTGATAGTCAGAAGGTCACACAGGGGATCGTGTGACCCCAGGACCCTGCAATCGTCATAAATATGAGTCGGTTGGCAGACATCCTAATTTTGATCACGTGGCCACAGGGATGCTGCAACGGTCATAAGTGTGAAAAACTGTCATAAGTCGCTTTCTTCAATCCCGTTGTAACTTGGAATGGTCACTAAATGAACTGTTGTAAGTCGGGGACTAGCTGTATTGCATTGTAGTGTTTTCTGAGCAACCTCATATGATGGCTCTCCTCCTCGCCCCCTTCCCCCCCCCCCCCCCGCAGGGCTGTCTGATGCTTTGGATGTGATGACAAAATTCATTTATTGGATTGTTAAATTGATTTGCTGCCTATCTCACTGTACATGTGGAGCATCTGCACCAGAGACAAATTTCCTGTGTGTATAATCACACTTGGCCAATAAACCTATCCCACTCCTATCCCTTTCCACATCGATACGATAATCAAAAACTTGGGGGGGGAGGGGGAGGTGAAATCTGCCATCAGTCTAGCGTCCACCTCCAGCGGGGGCTTTGGAGCCGTGAAAGCAGACGTGGAGCCCTGCTTGCTACTCTTTAAAGCAGCCGTGTCTTTTATTTATTTATTTTATTTTAATTCCATTTATATCCCGCCCTTCTCCGAAGACTCAGGGCGGCTTACAAGCTTAGCAGTAGCCTTCATTCTATGTATATGCCTGCTTATTAGGGCTTTCACACACACCCCCAAGCGGCATTATTACAAAGTCAGCTTAATTGCCCCCAACAATTAATTGCCCAGCAGGAAAAGCGGTAGCTGCTTTAAGCAGCTGCAGATGGGCGAAGCACGTTGGCTGCGTGGTTTTGCTCTGTGCCACACAGCCTTGGGACCTTGGTGGCCTTCCCCAGTTCCTGCAACAACCTTAGGTCCGGTCGTAACTTAAGTCAGCTTTGCCAGGAGCCTGCAGTGTCGACCAATATGCTCACATACAGACCGGAGGAAGGTATGAGAGACAGAAGAGAGAGCTTGCTAGAGATTTTTGAAATTTGCCTTGGAGTGATTTTTTTTAAAAAATGAATTCTTTCTTTCCCTGCAAGGATTTAAGGACAGTTAGCAGAAGTTTTTTGTTTTGTTTTTAAACTCCTTTTGAGTTTATTGTCATTTAAGCAAAGGAGGCTAAGATGATATATACTGTCACGTATAGCACATATAGATAAAGTTCTGGACTTATGGTCACAATGGGGACCAGAATTTCTGTCACTTAAGCAAGGTGGTAGCTAAGTGGATCATGCCCCATTTTACAACCTTTTACCCCTGTAATTAAGTACATCATTGTAGCTGTTAATTTCCCCATTGATTTTGCTTGTCAGGAGCCGGGAGGACACTGCAACCATCGTAAACACATGCTGGTTGCCAGCCGAAATTTTAATTATGGAGGAGATGCTGTGGAACTACCGTGATGGTTGTAAGGGCGAGGACCACCAGTCATTGTAACTTTGAATGGCCACTAAATGAATGATTGTAAATAGAGGATTACCTGTATGGAGAATATACACTATAGCTGTCAAGATGTATAGTTGATCTTATACTATACTCCAGTATGCTGGCTGGGGAATTCTGGGAGTTGAAGTCCACACATCTTAAAGTTGACAAGGTTGAGAAACACTGGCATACAATGTATTACATTTTACAAGGTATGTAATATTGTGCAGGATATTGCACATCAGGTATCAAGCTGCAGCTTGCTGAATGAAGCAAGAAAATCTGGTCGTAGTTAGTTCTCTTTCTCGTAACAGTTTTTGTATTGCAAGATCCAGTCTGGGTCAGTCACACACAGTAAACCCCTGATCCTGGTGACCGACCCAGATTGGATCTTGCAACATTATCCAGTGGGAGACATAGATTTGCCTTCATGTGTGAGTTTTTGTATTCTTATCACTGTTGAGGGTAAATCATTTGCCCCAGCTTTCAGCACATAACTTTCAAAATTAACATTTAAAAACAAATATCCGTAATTAAACTTCAGATCAAATCCTTTATGCAGATCAGCAAAGCAGACTAAATAAAACTGACTAAATAAAACCTGCAAAGTGGAGCCACAAAATAGAACAGACAAAATAAGGCATACAAGATTAATATATGTGTGTATACACAACAGAGAGACAATCCTATTTGCAGGGCTTTGCGATCATTAATATAAAAACCATTTGCAGCCAATCAATAATGATAGGCAGTAAAATCAGGTTGGCAGCCCTGAGAGTTTGCTCAAAAGAAGCAGTTTTAAGAAAGTTTGCTTTGAGAGATTGAATCTTTTGAGGAGTGTCTAATGCAGTTGGTGGTTGATACAGAGAAGGCCCAGTCATCAGCTGGAAATAGGAGTATTCAGGTCCGTCTCCTCCTGGCTGAACTTAGAATTATAAAATATGCGAGCTGGAACGGATCTTAGAGATCATCTAGTCCAACCCGCTGCTCTATGCTGGAAACCTTTGAGAGGGGGCCAACCAACTCCTGTTTGATATTCTCCAGAAAACACTCATCAGTGGCACTCCTGACTCATTGTTCAGTGCTTTAAAGCTCTTTTTCCCCCTTTTTGTTTGACTGTTAGACTTCGCTTTTAACAAGAGGATCAAGATGTGTTTGACATGAGCTGAGTATCATTAAATATGTCTTAATTGTCAGGGGGGAAAAATCCCAGGACAGCTTCTTTGATTCGTGGCTGATGAATCACTGATAAGCATATTCCCCCAGAAAGGCAGGGAGCAGTGCCAAGCTTGTGTTGATGGAGAGAGGACCAAAATTAAGAAGTTGAGGGGTGTGTTATGGGTTCTGGGAATTGCCTCTCCTTGCAAGTAGAAAGCGAATCTCTCAGGACAGCTCTGCCTTTCTGGGCAGTGATGGAAGTAACCGTGACTGGGAACTGACAGAATCGGAGTTCTTTCGCTGTCCCCTCTCGGGTGGAGTGCAGTTGCCCAGTCTGTCCAAGGTTAGATTGTCCAGCCCTGGCCTGCCAAAACCAACAGTGGGGAAATGAGTGGGAAATCGAAAAGAGGGATTGTGAGGTTAAGAAACACAAAGCTGGAGTTTTGTCCTGCTTGGTGTGACCTGAATGGTGACTTTTCCTTCTTTCTTGAACTGCCCAAAAATTGAAATTGAACGATGGAGATGAGAAGATCAGAGAGTATTCAGTTAGGACCAGAGAGGTCTTCATAACAACCCTGTAAGGCAGGCCAGGTCGAGGAAGAATGGCTGAGCTCGTGTTATCTTGGTCCAGCCTTAAGGGTGGTGCTGAGCATCACCTGGGAAAGAGAACAGATACACAGCTCTATTTTTAAAAACTACCTCGCTTGACAAACTTCATAGTTGGGATTATGAACTGGTCCACCACATTTCTAATTCAGTACTTCAGTTACTCTATCAATACTTATCTAATCTGTATATATCATCTGTATATCTATTCCCCATGCTGGCTGGGGAATTCTGGGAGTTGAAGTCCACACATCTTAAAAGTAGCCAATGTTGAGAAACACAGGTTTACATAGTGGTTTCCTCACATTGGCAGCTTTAAGATGTGTGGATTCAACTGATGTAAACTATGTCTAATTATGTCATTCATATCTGTATCTATATCTAATCTATATATCATCTCTCTGTGTGTGTGTATATAATATTATATATTATGTGTCATATGTTAACTATTAGATTTATATATTTATTTATATATAATTTATATACCATCTGTATCCATTCCTATATCAATATTTCTTTCTCTTTTCTCTGTCTTGTGCTGGACGTGAGCAAAAACCAAAACCACAGTTTCTTGAGCAAGCTATTGATTGAACATCATACTGAGCCATAAACCAGGATTTATAAACCACATATCACCCTTCACCCCAAACTCAGCATATCACTAGTGTACTGTAAACTTTGCAATTCAGATCTCACTCCGACGTGTTGGTTTTTTGCTCCTGAAAAGAAGAGGAAAAAATGGAAAGCAACCAAATATTGAAATGGGAAGACGGCTTTTTCACACTGTGGTTTAATAAGCCATGATTATGCCATGACTTTAACTGATGGCTGAAGCAGTTGTAATAGCCTTGTTTTCTCCTCTTTTCCGGAAAGAGGTTGATGCCAGCATTTAAAGGCTGCTATTTCAGTTCATCAGATAAATAAAGTGGGTGGAGGAATCATTTAACAACAGAATTGTATTCCGCTCCATGTAATTGATCTCTCCTGCAGCTCTGATGCTGCCAGATTCTTATTTACTTAAATAAAACTCTTGAACTTCATGGAAAGATCAACATTTTTGTTCAGAGGTGCCCATGTTTGTCCTGACTCAGACTTTGGATTTTTTTTGTTTTTAGTAAGAGATCCTGAGCAGCATCAGCAAGCAGAATAACCTGCTTAAAATAATTTTATGGTTTTGTTTAGTGGGTTGTCATTATTTCTCAAAATATAACTAAAACACTTAGGGTTTTATGGGTTCACCCAATTTAAATTGCTTGTTTATTTAAATAGCTATTGCTTTTCTTCCTGGCCTTTCCCAACAATTATAAACCTGCACAATTAAGGAGGTAGAATCAAATTGCTCTCTCTTTATTTTTTTAAACATGCAATTAAGCTTCTAGCTCTTATGGTTAGGCAATATGCTGGAAAATCTCTGCGAAACACACGAAAACACTGGGTGAAAATTCTTGAAATTAAAGAAAAAATGATTTATTTCTTTAATACGTTTTTCTGTACTCATCTGTGTTGGAAAAATTCCTAATCTCTGATTCCCCCAACTTTATCCAGGGTAAAATCTGGAGTTTTGTCATCATTTTGAAACTCTGCCTGTTTTCTTTGGGGTTTCAAGAAACTACATAGTTCTGGTGCCATTTCTCTGCAATTTCCTTTTCCAGTGCTGAGGAACAGATTGCAACATAAATTTGAGCCTGGAAGGAGCGGAAGACAGCAAGATCTTTCAGTATTTCCATGACAAAACTCTTTCTCTCGGTTGCGCAGAGACTGTTGGCTTGCCAGAAACCCCGAGGGGATTTGCAAGGCACAGCTGCCTTTCCCAGGCTTGCCGCGGGTTTACCCGTGGGGTGATTAAGGCCTTGGGGCAGTGACATAGGGGAGGGCAATCGGCAGGGCAACTGAACCCCAGTGGAACAGCTTGCCTCCCAGAGTTAGAACACAGAACACAGAATAAAAGAGTTGGAAGGGACCTCGGAGGTCTTCTAGTCCAACCCCCTGCTCGAGCAGCAGACCCTATACCATTTCAGACAAGTGACTGCCTAGTCCCTTCTTAAAACCCTCCAGTGATGGAGCACCCCCAACTTCTGAAGGCAAGCCCTTCCACTGGTTGATTGCTCTCACCATTAGGAAATTTCTCCTTCGTTCTAGGTTGCTTCTCTCCTTGATTAGTCTCCATCCATTGCTTCTTGTCTTGCCTTTTGGTGCTTTGGGAAATGGTCTGAACCCCTCGTCTTTCTAGGAGCTCCTCAAATATTGGAGCACTGCTATCATGTCCCCCCTAGTCCTTTTCATTAAACTAGCTATACCCAATTCCTGCAAGCCTGCTTGATGTGTTTCAGCCTCCAGTCCCCTAACCATCTTTGTTGCTCTTCTCTGCACTCTTTCTAGAGTTTCAACAAGTGATGGGTGCTCCATCATTTGAGGTGTTCAAAAGAGACTGGACAACCATTTGTCTAGGATTGTGTAAGGACTCTTGCCTTGAGCAGGGGTTGCAGTAGAAGACCTCCGAGGACCTTTCCAGAGCTATGATTCTATGATTCATCCTGGCTTAAAAGGTGTCGATATAATCTTGGATCATAGAGAAGCTGCTTAAAATAGGGCAGGTGCATATATCATTTTAGACCTATGTACATCTCTTCAACAAATTCTTCTTGTTTTTTTTTAAATAAACACATTAAAGGAAAGGCCAGGTATCCTGTTTTAATAGGCTGCCTTTTCCCCCCAGGCCTGGCCTCTGCTACTGACCCAGTATTGTATATGTTTGTTTCCTGGCACGCCTCTTCCTCTTGTGGCGTAATATGACAACCTCGTTTTCTCACCACAAGGTTTATAAGAGCGGAAGGGGCAGATTTGCCTACCAGCCAGGCTGCTTCCAGAATTACAGGGCTGGCTCTTCTGTTCAAAGGAGTTCTCTTTATGGTAGTAGCAGCACGTAGTAGCAGAGTGAGATTGATCTCCCTGCAAGTAGAAAGCTAGCCCAGCATGGAGAAGCAGCTTTTTCCCCCCTGTGAATGTTTTACTTGCACGCGCTGTAACTGTATAATGTGTCTACGTGTGATGTACACATTACATAAAACACACATTATGCAATTTATGTTCCAAAATAAAGCAGTATCCCACCTTCAGTTTGAAATGGTGCCGTCTGTTAGGACGGTTCATTTGACTGCTTCAAGAGATCTAGCAGCTGGAATTTTATTTAAAGGAGGTGGGATGGAAACTTGGCAGACAATGCAAGTGACATAGGGGCAATTTTGTCTTGCAGGCCGATGCACTCTAGGAAAAGCAGACCTTCTTTATTGTCCAGGCCACTGTTTGCTACATCCACAAAATCAGAGACTCCAGAAGGCTTGAGAACCTGTAGCAATAGCACACAGACTTATATACCGCTTCACAGTGCTTTACAGCCTCTCTAAGCATTTTACAGGGTCAGCCTGTTGCCCCCAACAATTTGGGTCCTCCTTTTACTGACCTCAAAAGGATGGAAGGCTGAGTCAACCTTGAGCCGGTCAGGATCAAACTCCAGGCAGTGGGCAGAGTTAGTCTGCAGTACTGCATTCTAATGACTGTGACACCATGGCTTGCTTGCTTGCTTGCTTCCTTCCTTCCTTATAGCACACAGACTTATATACTGCTTCATAATGCTTTACAGCCCCTCTCTAAGCAATTTACAGAGTCAGCCTGTTGCCCCCAACAATCTGGGTCCTCATTTTACCAACCTCGGAAGGACAGAAGGCTGAGTCAACCTTGACCTGGTGAGAATCGAACTGCAGGCATTTGGTAGTCAGCAGAATTAGCCTGCAATACTACATTCTAACCACTGCGCCACCACGGCTCATCCTAAAAAGGGAGGGCCCATATCGATTCCGAATTGCAGGGGTGGCTTACAGACATTCAAAAAAGTCAAGATGGCAGCCACTGCCTGTTTATGGTTTTTTTTTACAGGCAGTGTCATTTTAAAGGCAACAGAAGGAGGGTTCCTATTCAATATACTGTAGGAACGGCCTTCTGCTTTTATGGAATGTAAATCACACACAGTACACATACATATGTACACATACAGTGCCACTGAATTTCCACAAAAGATGAAATATAAGGAAATAAATGAAAGAACTAGTGAGAGAAAAGTGCAAGGAAGGGAAATAGAAAAAGGAACTTCCAACCTCCTTTGATACAGTTACAAATATATGTTTTTAAAAAAACTACCTTTCTATAATCATAAACAGTCCTCATTGTCAAATTCCAATTCTTCCATTGGAGGAGAGCAGACATTTGGTTTAGTTTTGACCTGCCTGTTATTTTGAGCACCCAGCCAAAAAAAGACCACGTGGCTCTTTGGCTCAGAAAAGGCCCGGTGGGTGGGTGGGTTCACATAGCGTGCTGGGCCAAGTCAAACCAGCAGTGCCTGCAGTGACCACACAGCCTTTCTTGGTTCAGATATTTCATTTTCTAAGTCTTTTAAATAAATTTTGCCATTTGTTTTCGATACAACCCCTTCCTTCCTTGATGCTCCTGGGTATTGGTCAAGAGTTGCCAGCTGAGCTTCTACCCACGGGGGGGGGGGAGTGTCAGACGGAGAATGTTGGCTTCACGATGTAGAAAAGATTTTGAGACTCTACAAAGGGTACAGAGAAGAGCAACAAAGATGATAAGGGGGCTGGAGGCTAAAACATATAGGGAACGGTTGCTGGAATTGGGTATCTCTAGTTTAACGAAGAGAAGGGTGAGGGGTGACATGATAGCAGTGTTCCAGTATCTCAGGGGCTGCCACAAAGAAGAGGGAGTCAAGCTATTCTGCAAAGCACCTGAAGGCAGAACAAGAAGCAATGGATGGAAACTAGTCAAGGAGAGAAGCAACCTAGAGCTAAGGAGAAATTTCCTGACAGTTAGAACAACTAACCAGTGGAACTCCTCGCCTCCAGAAGCGGTGAATGCTCCAACACTGTAAGTTTTTAAGAAGAGACTGGCCAGCCACTTGTCTGAAATGGTATAAGGTTTCCTGCCTGAGCAGGGGGTTGGACTAGATGACCTCCAAGGTCTCTTCCATCATCATCATCATCATCATTATTATTTATTATTATTATTATTATTATTATTATTATTATTATTATTATTATTATTATTATTATTATTATTATTATTATTATTATTTTGCTTTGTGCCATTTGCCCAAATCCTTGGGTGGGAATGACGGCTTAGTTTCGTTCCACAGATTGGGGCTTGTAACTTGACAGAACAGAGGGCTACAGTTAACACACACCTCCTGACTCGTTTTCTGCCCGTCCGCCCACAATGGTTGGAGGGAAGTAGTTTTCTCCTGTGGAAAAGTCTGACTGATCCCCTGTATCAGGGTTTCTGAACCTCAGCAACTTTCAGATGTGCAGACGTCAACTCCCAGAGTTCCCCATGCAACATGGCTGGCTGGGAATTTCTGGGAATCGAATTCTGCCCATCTTAAAGTTGCCAAGGTTGAGAGACATTCTCTGGATAGAGCAAAAGACTCCAGGACAGGGATTGCCTTAAATGCTACTTTTTCACTCTTGAAAACAGAATGGAAAATTTTCACGTGCCTCCCCTTCCTTTCTTCTTTTGACTTGCTGAGATGCCATGGAAAACATTGCGTCAATAATGGGTTTCTGTGTACATCATGGGAAGAATGGAGAGGGTGCAACACTTTTCTTTTGTGAGGATTTGACATTTTCTGATTGTCTTGATTCATGTTCAGTTTTAAACAGGTTTTTTTTTTACACACACACACCCCAAAGAAAGAATCCTGGTAAGAGTCTTACCATTCTCTGTTGGTTTTTGAAAGAATGGCTTGCATAACGCTGTAAGCTGTGGTTGGTTAAAACAGGGCTCTCCAAACTTGGCAACTTTAAAACTTGTGGACTTCAACTCCCAGAATTCCCTAGCCAACATGGGGACCTTACTTTTCTCCGTAAGGTCCCCATGAATTTCATTTTGTAATTTAAAACAGTAAACACTAAACAGTGACATGGCTGGCTGAGGGATTCTGGGAGTTGAAGTCCACAAGACTGAAAGTTGCCAAGTTTGGAGATCCCTGGGCTAAACCATCAACATTGCTGGCTGGGGAATTCTGGGAATTGAAGTCCACACATCTTAAAAGAGGCCCAGGTGGAGAAATCTTGACCCCCTCCCTAAAGGTCTTGGGGTACAGTACTCCCACTCCTTTGTTTTTCAGGAATGCCATGTGTCCAGAAAAATCCCTGAAACCAAGACAATGTTGGTTGCTATCTGGCTTTGCACCAGATTGTTTCATTTTTACTTTTAATTTTAGTGCAAAAGACCCCTCGGCTCCTACTGACACAGGAGTTGCCTGTTCTTTGCTCTGGATGATGTTCACATCATTGGTTTGACTCAAGTGTACTCAAAAAGGGCATTTTCTGTAGCTAGGAAAGTGAGATAAAATGCACCAGTAAGAAGTTACTAATAGTTTTATATACAATTTTTTTGTTGCAATTTTAGATGTTATTATAGTTACTGTAATTTTAGTGTTTACAGTTTTACTTTTTTATATTATACTGTAATTTAATATAGCCTGTATCTTGGACCTCACTTATAGATGTTAGATTGTTTTACAACTTAATTCCGTCTTAAACTTTATTTTGCTTATTATCTGAACTGGTCTATGACCATAACTTGAATTGTGGGTGCAAATTGTGCCTCTTGAGCCGAAAGCTTATTTTGTTTTCATTACATTTTTGGACGGTGAGGCCTTCATTTAACCAGTGAAAATTTGATTTTCTCCTTCAGAGAAAGGCAGGTTCCTTCAAGAGCAGCAGGTTGCAATGGGGTCCCCAGGAGCGGGGTTGCCAAGGGCTGTCCGTGAATTTTGCAGAGGAATTTTGCTAGGGAGCCTACGAAAAAGTATGATTTTCTTGAGAGCAACTCTAGTTTCTTTGCTGGCTTCAGCAGCTGAAGGCTATCCTGCCTTTGTGTGACCAAAGGTTCCATATTTTTTACAACTGCTGAGAAAATGAATGTCTAGCTCTTTTCTGGTGTTCTCATCTGGTGCAGAATCCTGCTTGGGGCCAAGCAACCTCAACAAGAGAGCAAAGTGTCATGGAATGGATTCAGGTGGCCTAGAGTGTTGTCTTCTTTCTTTTCAGCTTCCCATTGGCTGTCTCCAAAATGTCTTCAGAGTCATCTTCAGCCCACCAACGGTCCCCATCTCCAAGGACACTCCGTCTACCAGAAGGGCGCCGGACCAGAGAACGTTCTCCTTCCCCCATGAGAGGTTATCTTATCCCAAGCCCACTTCCCACTCGGAGGAACCGCACGTTTTCAGCGTGAGTGGGGAGGCGAGGAGGGGAGATCATGGGTGGGGAGCATGAGGAAGTATCTAGGGAGTCCTTGCCCATCGTGAAATAGTATAGTTTGTCAGAAGTATAATTTGGGGTTCCAACGCGAGACAGGGTGGTGCAAGAATAAATAAAAACGAGGTCCAGACAGCTGTGAGGAAAGAAGAAGTATTTATTCCTAAAAGCAAAACAAGTTTGCCTTTAGGGGCAGCTGCAGACTTTTATAGGGGGAGCTTGTGCAGAGTATAGACGTGTCTACTACGTGCTGATTCTAGGGTGACACTTGAGGGGCGTCTGTGTATGTGTAAGTGTGTATTCTTGTGAACGTGCAGTTCCTCTGGAAAACCTAATGTAATTAACTCTATTTGTGTTTGCAGCCATTCTCTTTTGATATGTGGATTAGGTCTGGGTAATTTATTTGAGGGTTTGAGGAAGTTTGAGTAAGAGCTATTTTTACTTGATTAATTTAGTTTCAGCTTGATTTATCAATTATCTAGTGGAGATGCTGATTGTCAGACCGTTGTGGATTCTGTTAATGTTTTAAGGGAAGATGGAAACAGGATAAAATATATTTTGATATAAAACTTCTCACACGTTTCATTGGGCACCGTATTTTCCTAACAACTGAAGTACACCCTGGATGCTCTTCCGTTGAAGGGCTCCGCAGATATGACGTGCATTAAGGAGGGCACCTTAAGAACGATGAGTTTGTGGCCTGCAGTTTGAAATTAAAAGGTTGTTCTTTCATATTAAACTGGACACCATCTAGAACAGGGGTGTCAAACTGCCGGCCCACGGGACGGATGCGTCATGCCAAAATTGCACCCACCCCATTGCCGGCAATGAAAAAAAAGTCACAATATATTGCGACCGGTCACGTGACGTTGCGAGTTTGACACCCCTGATCTACAATGTTTCACAAAGGATGGGCAAATGATTGTTGATGCTCGTGTTGCAAGAAATTGGAGAGGTGTTTTAACATCTGTTGTGGTCATGTTCTTTCTTGGACCCCTTTTGGAGAGCAGGTAATCCTCGACTTACAACAGTATGTTTAGTGACGGTTCAAAGTTACAATGCAACTGAAAAAAGTGACTTATGACATTTTTTCACAGTTACAACCATTGCAGAATCCCCACTGTCATGTGATCAAAATTTAGATGATTGGCAATTGATTCGTATTTATGAGAGTCGCAGCATCCCGGGGTCATGTGATTGCCTTTTGTGTCCTTCTGACATGCAAAGTCAATGGGGAAGACTTAACAGCTGTGTTACTAACTCAACAACTGCAGTGATTCACGTAACTGTGGCAAGAAAAGTCATAAAATGGACAAAATTCACTTAACTATCTCATTTAACAACAGAAATTTTGGGCTTAATTGTGATCTTAAGTTGAAGACTACCTGTATTATTATGCAATATCTTGACAAAAACAGTGAAAAAAACCCTGGTTTTTAAAGAGAGACAAATTGTCCTGGATACCGACTGCTTGGAATTTAACATCTTCACAATAAAGATGGATTTTTCATGATACAACAATAGCAAAAAAAACCCAATCCTTAAGAGATGGAAAAATACTATAATTCTAAATATAAAAGATTGATCTGCAGAGATGGGTGATTTTGCCATTTTTGAGAACTTTATATATTTGGTTAATCAAAAAAATGTCACATCTCTCCACTTGGAAAAGATTTGTGAACAAACTTGGTTAAGGCGAAAGGTTATTTTTTCTTTTTAAAGACTTACAAAATCGGGTGAAGTTGGGAAACTGTTGTAATTACAGTTTTTGTAGTTTATTTTATGCATATTCTTGTGTAATGTTCCTTTTGTATATGATAAGTTGTCCACTTTAATATTATTTTAGGCATTTAAAAATGAATTAATAAAACCTACTTAGTTTTGGGTGGGAGGGGCTTGCATTTTCAACTTCGGGAGGGGTCCATCCTGTGTCTACCTGATGTCTTGAGGGTGGGGCATTTAGGGGCATTCTGACATTGCAGAATGGGTGTGGTTAAAATTGGCAGAGTCAGTGGGGAATAGATAGGATGAGGTGTCACTAACTGCTGACTTTGACACCCACCGAATGCCATGTTCTTCCTGAAATGTCTTAAACGTGGACCATAAATTCTGGTCCACCTAACTCAATGCACTTGAAGAGGAGGAATCAGAAGCTGGAAGGCGACTGCTGATGGGGAATTCTGGGAGTTGAAGTCCACACGTCTTACAGTAGCCAAGGTAGAGAAACCCTATTGTACTCCCTTTTGCACCATTTTGGTTGGTCCAAATCAAGGCATCATCTTATGGCCAACCTAGTTACGATTCATTTGCTAGTGCTCCGAAAGGGATTAGCACCCACCAGTGACTGTGACATCAGACCAGGTGAGAAGCACACATGACTCAGCCACAGGTAGTTGTGTCACAATTGCATCCAGGCCAGAAGCTCAAAAGATGTGCAAGGGAGAGAGGTGGCGAGCAGGAGGGAAGGAGAAGGACATGGGAGTCAAGCTGTTCCCAGCTTCTCCCACTCCTAGTTGGTAGGAAAGGTGTGCAACCACCCTGGAAATCTCCATGGCATCAGAACCACTTCGGTCCAGTAAGTCAAGGTGAGAGAGAAGCTCAGCCAAGTGTAGCCACAAGTCCAAGCGAGAGCTCGTAACTCAAAGTTCCCCCTTGTTTCCCCCTTAATCAGTGGAACAGCTTGCCTCCAGAAGTTGTGGGTGCTTCATTACTGGAGGTTTTTAAAAAGAGACTGGACAGCCACTTGTCTGGAATGGTAGAGGGTCTCCTGCTTGAGCAGAGTGTTGGACTAGAAGACCTCCAAAGTCTGTTATTCTGTTAATTCTGAATGATGAGCCAACAGTTGCCAGCCAGCTTCTGGTTCTTTCTTTTCAAGCTGCATTGAGTTAGGTAGACCAGAATTTGTAGTCCACGTATGCAACATTTCAGGAAGAACATGGAACTCGGTGGGCGTCAAAGCCAGATGTTAGTGACAAAGAATGGATTGGACAATTGATTCTAAGTTTTTTTCCCCCTTTCTCATTTTCTGATTTTAATGCTTTAAATTTAAATTTAAATGCTATACATTTAATTTGAGATATTTTTTAAGGTTGCAATAATGTTTGCAGGCTTTTCTTCACATTTCTATACTGTGTTTATGCTCAAGTTTTATTTATTTACTTATTTATTAAACAAATTTATAGAGCTGTCAACTCATGGCCAGGAGGTCTGGATGGTACAGCATTAAAATCCAGTTAAATACCCACAATTTAAAACCCACCATATCTCTTTACTTCTGGCTTCCATTAAAAAGCGGCCCATAGAAACAATGGGTTCACTTAACAAACATGGTGTCCAGTTAATGACTGCCACAAAAAAGGTTGCAAAATGAGCAACATGACTTACGACTGTAACTACCGGGCCTGTCAGCTGAGGATTATCTGCCCTACTGTGAGAATCTCTGAACTGGTTTTGTGATGGAACACACCTTTGCTCTTCTATGTCATCCATGCAAGCCCCTTATAAAAGTGTGTGTTTCTGCCTTAAAACCCCAAAAACCCAAATCTTTTTTCAGTCTAAACTTATCTGGAACCAGCTTCTCTATCGTTCAGTATACAAAATCTGGTTTCTGCAGCCCATTTTTAGAATTCTTCCTCCTCGGGTAGAATTCTCTTCCTTGGCTAAATCCCGCAGAAGTCCATGTTGTGCCTCCTGTCTCTCTGTTGATCTTCAGGGTTTCTGAGATCCAGCAGGCCTTGCCTGCCCATTTTCAAGGCCAAGGATGAGATACTTGACTTTTAAAAAACAATTCCCCAGACATTTAGGAAGCCAGCTTTTGCCCTTGTAAAAGCCACTGAATGGGGATGGCTTTTATCTAAAACTAAAGCTAAATTTCGGAGAGCAGAAGTTTTGAAACTGGTAGGAAGGAAGCCTAGTCAGCTTAGAACAAAACGATGGGGTTAGAACTTCCTTTAAACAAAATATGATCTCCCCACCCCAAGCTGATTGCTCTTTTCCGATTTTCTGAACAAAGTTTGTCTTTCTCTGTAGGACAACACGAGCCGCTGAAGGGCCCACCTACAGTGGGGTGTGTAAGTGCTTCTGCCGATCCAAGGGCCACGGTTTCATCACCCCTGGCGATGGAGGACCAGAGATCTTCGTCCATATTTCTGAGTAAGCAAACCTCCTTTAGGAAACAGGGTGCTAGTCCTCTTGCTTTCTAGTTGTTGCATAATTCAAATGCAGGTAGTCTTCAACTTAGGTAAAGAAAGGTAAAGGAGTCGCTGCAGATTTTACTCCACTAATCGTCGCCACCTATAGGGGCGCTGCTAATCTCCAGTCTTTAAGGCCATTGAGCCAGACCTGTCCAGAGTGTCAGAATCCAGTTATATTTCATTTCTATCTATCTTCTCTGATATAAAAACCAATTCTTAATATCTCCTGGATTCCATCATACTAGTAAGGGGGAGGGGGATATGCATGGAGGTTTTAGTACTTTCACTTCCTCTATTCACTACAAAGTAACTTTTTGTTGATTCACTTGGGGTCTGCTAACCATAACAATGTGGCCATCTGCCTTTCATCCTATGCCCCTTTGAAATTCTCCTCTTTACCGACAGTGAGGGAAAAAGGGAGGGGGAAAGATGCAACAACTGGGATCTGGGTAAAAGAGGATTGAACAATTGTGCCCATGGAGCAGGACTGATGTTATCTTTCCTGAAGTTAATACCTAGAAATCTGCCGGTTTGAATCGCCCGGAAGAACTACGGGGTGTGGGGGCTGCTTGGGAACACTTTAAAACATCGAATGGTGGGGGGATCCCTCAGATCCTGTCTAGCATGCCTACAATTTCTCTTAATAAAAATTCCTGTTGGAAGAGACCGTTTCCAAGAGTTCTGTTTTTCTTAAGATGTAGATTGAAGTGGGTCCTTACATTAGACAGGATCTGAGGGATCCCCGCACCATTCAGTGTTTCCACAGCATGATGTCACAGAGCTCTGTTTCCTTCCCACTGAAGTGGTACCTATTTATCTACTCGCATTTGCATTCTTTTGAACTGCTAAGTGGGCAGGAGCTGGAACGAGGACAGGAACTCGGCCCGTTTTGTGGTGCTCGGGTCTTGAACCTGGGCTGCCAGCTTTCCGTCTTCACCACTGGACCACCGTGCTGCCCTTCAACTTAGGACCATTTCTTTAATTACCATTCAAAGTTATGATGATGATTTTAAAAAGTGACCTACAACTAATCCTCACTCTTTACAGCCATTGCAGCTTCTTGTGGTCACGTGATGGCCATTTGCGACTTCTCGGGGGGGGGGCTTCCAACAAGCGAAGTCAATGGTGGAAGCCAGATTCGCTTAACAACCATGGCCCAAAAAGATTGTAAAATTGGGTGTGACTCACTTAATGGTCACATCACTTAACGATGGAAGTTTTGATCCTAAATGTGGCCGTAGGGAAACTTAGTTGGAAAAGAGCAATGATACCAGAGGGATGGATTGGTGGGCTTCAAACTCAGTATGTTTTCATTTCATTGGTGGAATCTGAGCTGTTGGGAACAATCAGGATTCAGTCTTGAAATCACATTGAAGAGGTCAGTGCAAAAGTCATCCAAGGTAAAGTTAGGAAGTGGGTTGAAAATAAACCGCCTTTCTCTAAATCTCATCACGTGCCCCTAGAAGGAATACAGAGGATAATTTGGGTTGTTTCTCCAGCAAAACAAGGATAAATGAGGGAAGAGAAGAAAAAAGAAGCAATCAAAATAATAAGCAGGTTCAGAGCAGATCCTCTGTGGAAAAAAGTGCTGGTGCTTTGTAATTTACATCAAAAGTACAAGGGAGTTAAAGATAAATAAATCTACGCACAAAGTAGGACACGTGGATAGAAATGTATTCCCTCTTCCAGTGTTAGAACAACATGCTCGGCTGCTGGAAATCATTTTGGGAGCCAATAAAAGGAAGTTGTTCCCTACGAGGGTCCAAGTCAAGAGCAAATGTGCTGTCAGCAAGACAGTTTTTAAAAAGGTCAAGAAATGGCCAGGAAGAAGGCTTGGTGGCTGTTCCCGATTAGCATGCAAGGGACTTTGAGTGCCAGTCTCTGAGGGTATGTTTTGCCAAGTGTCAGGGCAGCAATCAGGTGCCCAGCCAATTACTTCTTTTGGCTCCAGAGACAACGAACCCTCCAGCAAACAAAGGGATTTTGAACTTCATTATTAGCTGAAGCAAACCATTGAAAATCATAGTATGTATGTTACAATACCCAAATCTCTTACAAGCTGCCAGGAGCTCCTTAATAACAAGAGCAGAAATATGCCATGGATGATCATTTTCCACAGCACCTAATGCTAGGTTCCTTGTAGATGCTCTCACTAATAACAACAACCCTGCAATTTTTTTTTAATCAAAACCTGGCACCGGGATTTCATGGTCCAAGGTCTGATCAGCAGACTGCAAAACCTGATCTTGACTGGCTGGCTCATGAGTCTGGAATGGGAATCAAAAGTGTGAGACTTCCTCAGTGAGAAAAACTTTGAAGCTATGTGAAGATTCCCCCTCCCCCTCTTTTATTCAGCGAGCAAAAGTGAAAAACAAGCAGAGTAGCTCAAAATGAGCTCTAAAAGTCTTTACTTTTCATCAAATGAAGGGGAAATCTAAACATGTCACTATGTTCCTTGAAGTAACAATAGTTTTCTCATTGCCACTACAGGGCAACAGTGAATAAAATAATCATAATCCCGTCAATGTTTCTGGGGTTTCTGAATAACCCTGGTTGATCACTTCAAGGCGAAGAATGAGGCGTAGGCTATTTGGGATCCTCCAAAAGTTTGGATCACAACTTCCACACTTCTTTGTCATTGACTATGTGGGCTGGGCTAGCTGGGAAAACCCAAAACTTTTGTGGACACCAAGTTGCCTATCCTTGGAGCAGTTGGTCTTATGGCCTTAACCCAGCTTCAGAGCTCTTTTCATATTCTGGTGTTCAGATTGGGCCAGAGGATTGATCTTAGTTAGTGGTACATTGCGTGGATTGGATGCTGGATGAGACGAAGCTAAACCTAATGGAGGTGTCCCAACGGTGCTCTTCAAGGGGCAACTGGACTTGTTTTTCCTTGAAGACATTTCACTTCTCATCCAAGAAGCTTCTTCAGTTCTCTTTCAGTCAGAACAGAAGAAGCTTCTTGGATGAGAAGCAGAGCATCTTTAAGGAAAAACAAAGAAAGTCCAATTGCCTCTTAAAAAAACACCTTTGGGACAACCATGACCTGGATGACTGAGAATCTCCTTGGACCTGATGGAGGTGGTGGATTGGGACAGCTGATTCCCTCCCATTAAAGTAGTTACAATCTTCTTTCCTTTTCTTACAGTATTGAAGGAGAATATGTCCCGGTAGCTGGTGATGAGGTCACCTACAAGGTGTGCACAATTCCGCCAAAAAATGAGAAGCTCCAAGCTGTAGAGGTCAACATCACTCACCTAGCTCCGGGCACGAAACATGAGACGTGGTCGGGACACGTGGTCAACTCCTAGAGGGAGTTCTAAAGCCATGTTGACTGAAGAGGACTATTGGATCGTGTTCAACAACTTAAGAGTAGCCAAGCCCGATGAGTTTTCTGCAGATTGTGTAATTGAAAACAGGGTTCCAAAGTGGCCAGATTAAACCCTTTTTTTAAAAAAATAATAGCACCATGATTTTCAAAGTATACAAATTAGTAAGTGGAAAAGTCGTCGTGTTTGGGCTAGCAAGAAAGCAGACGTTTAGGTCTTGATTTACAATTTGATTTTTTTTTTTAATTGAGTGGGATACTCAAAGTGTCTTAGATCTCATCAAAAGAGGAAGAAGTCGGAACTGGTCCATCTCCTCAAAAGAGGGGAACCTCTGGGTGGTCCTTCCTCAATCTGAAACCCCTCAAAACTTGAATTTCCCACTCAGAAGGCTTGGCTGGCTGTGCAGCATCGTGTTTGAAGTCCCAACACATTTGAATAGATAGATTGAAGAAGGCAGCAGCCAATTAGTTAAAGAGGTTTAGGGGCAAACAATTTAGGAGAATGTTTTTTTGCTTTATAGCAGAAAATTACTGATTTTGCTGGTTATTTTTTTGCCTTGCTTTTGGAATGACGGAAGCCAAGGTCTTAGCTTGAGGAAATACCTCCAGAGGATTTGTGTCCTATAATTTGATGTTCTTCTCCATTGTTTTTAGAGTAGCTAAAAAAGCAACAAAAAGCTGCCTTTTCACATATAAATTTTTACTACATAGATGTAGTCCCTGATGCTTGGGTTGAATATTTGTGTGTGTAGTTGCTTTTATTTTTATTTTTTCGAAAAATATACACATCAGCATTTTTTGGCAGTGGCTTGCTTGCATGTACTCTAACCTCACACCCCCAGCCCTGACTCACACTTTGAAATCATTGTCGGCTTCCTCAGCTGACAATCTCTGCTCTTACAACTGTTGTATGCACACACAGGTTTAAAGGTTTGAGGTTTGTAGTTTGCAGCCAATTTTGTGTTCATATTTGTCTCAAACGCTTCTGATCTTTGTCCAGCAAAAAAAATGTCTTGAACAGTATTTAACTTAGAAACTTTTAGGGAGAGTGGAGGAAAATAAGATGTTTGGAATGAATTCCCTTTGGGGGTGGTAATGGTGTGTGAAAGTATTACAGTCACTGACAAATGACAGATAAAATATGACAAATAAAATACTTGCAGTTGAACTGTCCATGCTGTTTCTTGAACAAAACTCATTACGTTTAGTGCAATGTTGCAAAATTATCTCTTAATTTTCTCCTGCCATTTCTCAGTTTGAAGGTGAGGGGGAAATCTCTTGTCAGATTTTGTTTCAGAGGTAAGCGCATTTCGGCCTTTCAGAGGTGGACTGGGCCATGTCTGGATTGATTTAATTGGAGGGTGCCTGGGAGGGGTGTGAGATGCAGGTGATTCTTGACACAACAACAACAACGATGATGATGATGATGTTGGAAGGGACCTTGGAGGTCATCTAGTCCAACCCCCTGCTCAAGCAGGAAACCCTATACCAGTGGTGGCGAACCTATGGCACGGGTGCCACAGGTGGCACGCAGAGCCCTCTCTGTGGGCACGCATGCCGTCACCCCAGTCTTAGGCCTTCAGCTGGGTTTTATAAAACCTTTTTGCTTTAGGCCTCTGCTGCCATGTACCCCCCAAAAAGGTTCTATTAATCAATTTCAACTTCTCCTGGGGAAAAAAAGTTCTCGCAAAGTTGGAATTGATTGATTGAACTTTTTAGTCCCACCCAGTCTGCAGTTACCACTGCAGCCACACCCACTCAAAGGGCCACGCCCACCCAGCACCCGATGATAACATAAGTGGGTTTTGGGTTGCAGTTTGGGCACTTTGTCTCTAAAAGGTTTGCCATCACTGCCCTATACCATTTCAGGCAAATGGCAGTCAAGTCTCTTCTTAAAAACTTCCAGTGTTGGAGCATTCACAGCTTCTGGAGGCAGGTTGTTCCACTGGTTAATTGTTCTCACTGCCAGGCAATTCCTCCTTAGTTCCAAGTTGCTTCTGTCGATTAGTTTCCATCTGTTGCTTCTTGTCCTGCTTTCAGGTGCTTTGAAGAATAGCTTGATTCCCTCTTCTTTGTGGTAGCCCCTGAGATACTGGAACACTGCTATCATGTCACCCCTCACCCTTCTCTTCATTAAACTACACATACCCAATTCCAGCAACCGTTCCCTATATGTTTTAGCCTCCAGCCCCCTAATCATCTTGGTTGCTCTTCTCTGTACTCTTTCTAGAGTCTCGACATCTTTTTTACATCGTGGTGACCAAAACTGGATGCAATATTCCAAGTGTGGCCTTACCCAAGGCATTGTAAAGTGGTATTAATACTTCACGTGATCTTGATTCTATTCCTCTGTTAATGCAGCCTAGCACTGTGTTGGCTTTTTTGGCAGCTGCAACACACGGCTGGCTCATATTTAAGTGATTGTCCACTAGGACTCTGAAATCCCCCTCACAGTTACTACTATACTAGACCTGTGCATTTGGTTTTTCCTGCCTAAATGTAGAACCTTGCTTTTTTTCCACCATTGAATTTCATTTTACAACCATTTGTTTTCAAAGTTACAATGGCACTTGAAAAAAGTGGCCAGTCCACACACTTATGACCATTGCAGTATCGCCAGTCATGAGATCAGACTTTGGGCTCTTGGCAACCAGCATGTACGGGTAGTCCTTGACTTAAAACGTCATTTAGTGACCGTTCAAAGTTACAAAGGCACTGAAAAAGTGACTTATGACCGTTTTTCACACTTACGACCATTGCACCATCCCCATGGTCATGTGATCAAAATTCAGACACCTGGCAACTGGCTCATATTTATGACGGCTGCAGCATCCGGGAGTCACATGATCCCCTTTTGTGACCTTCTGACAAGCAAAGTTAATGGGGAAGCTGGATTCACTTAACAACTGTGTTACTAACTTAACAATTGCAGTGATTCTGTCAGAATCCATTTATATTTCATTTCTAACAGTGCAAATCTAAATCTCACCCCTTTACTGGATTCTGCCATTTTCCAAGGAGTGGAAGAGAAGGCAGGATGTTAACTGGCCATCTCTATCCCTTGGATGCAAGGTTTGTGTATTCAGCCTGCCTGGAGGCCATCACAAAAGACCAGGGAAGAAACCCTTTGAACTAAGAAGAACAAAAAAGGGGGTGGGGGGATGGGGATTCTGGTTTGTATCTTGGACTGGAATGTGAAGGGGAGGAAGTACTAATGTTGCAAATGTACTGGTGTTTCTCTTTTCCCACTAGAGGTTTTGACACCTGAAACTTGACTGATCCGGGACTGACCAAATGGACTGAGGGGAGGGGTTTTACTCGGGGACACTTTAAAGCAGTGGTGGCGAACCTATGGCATGTGTGCCAGAGGCGGCACTCAGAGCCCTCTCTGTGGGCACACACGCCGTCGCCCCAGCAGAGTTCACCAGAGTAGCAAGTATGTGGTGTTTGGAAGAGAGGGGGCAGGAAGTCAGCGGCGTTGGCCCCCTGAGGATGCCATGGAGATGGCAAGGGACTGGTCCCCACCAGCCTGGTCCCGGCCCACCCACCCCGGCCACACCCACCCACTGCCATGAAGACCGCAGCTGTGACCACCACAGCACAGCCCCCCCCCCCACTGTCCCTGAGAGCACCACAATGCTGATGCAGCCCTGGCACTTTGCAATAAATAAATCGGTTTTGGGTTGCAGTTTGGGCACTTGGTCTCTAAAAGGTTCGCCATCTCTGCTTTAAAGTATAGACCTGCGAGACAGTTTCCAGATCCTGTCTAGATTATCCACTATCAACCATGTTTTAGTAAAAGTTCCTGTTTGGACAATCCTGTCTCCAAGAGTTCTTCTTTCCTAAGATGTGGATTGGGGTGGGTCCTGACAGATTCACTTAATAACTGTGGCCAGAAAAGTTGTAAAATGGGGCAAAACTCACTTAACAAATGTCTCACTTTGCAAAAGAAATTTTGGGCTCAGTTGTGGTCTTAATTTCAGGGTTATATATTTACAACAGTTGTAGGATGATGTGGTCATGTGATCGCCACTTGTGTCCTTCCCAGCTGGCTTCAGACAAGCAGAGTTAGTGGGAGAAGATGCATTCATTTAATGACCACATGATTCACTTATTGACTATACTGATCCACTTAACAATCATGGCAAAAAAAATCTTAAAATTAGGTGTAACTCACTTAAGTTGAACCTTAATTTGCTTAACTCACTCACTGCCTTGCTTAGCAATGGAAATTCTGCTTCGGATTGTGTCTTTTGTACAGTATTGAATCCAGTTTTGGTCATCACAATATAAAAAAGATGTTGAGACCCTGGAAAGAGCGCAGAGAAGACCAGCAAAGATGATCAGGAGGCTGAAACATAGGAAGAATGGTTGCAGGAATTGGACACATCCAGCCTAATGAAGAGAAGGATGAGGGGGGACATGATAGCAGTCTTCCAATATCTGAGGGGCTCCTACAAAGGTGAGGGGGTCGAGCTATTCTCCAAAGCACCTGAAGGCAGGACAAGAAACAATGGATGGAAACAGTGAGAACAATCAACCAGTTGTGGGTGCTCCAACACTGGAGGTTTTTAAGAAGAGACTGGACAGCCACTTGTCTGGAATGGTAAAAGAGTTGAACTAGAAGATCTCCAAGGTCTCTTCCAAATCTTATTCTGTCATAAGTCGAGGACTGCCTGTGCTGTTTTCCAATGGCCCCATCTTTCCAGCCTCCCTGGCTTAGTCCTTGAATTGAATCTCAAGGAAAAGTATTCAAAGTTGTTTTTTTTTCAGATTAGCAAGTGTGGTACCCAGAAGGAATGCAAAGTTGCGTCACAGGAAACACAACAGTTACACCCTCAGCATCTCCAACAAAGTCTGGTAAAAAATGCTGCCAAGAAAAATTCTCAGGCATCCTTGAGAAGGTAGAAAAATAGAAAGCCTCTTTCGCAAGGCAGAGCAGGGTGGATAAATTGCCCAGGTGGATTTGGGCATAGCTTTCATTGCAGCTGATAATTTCAAGTTCAGTTAGCAGCAAAAGCCCCTGGATGCCAAGCATGCTGCTTCTTGGCAGGGAGGGCAGTGTGATCTTTGCACAGATCAGGAACACATTTACACACTGAGGTGCTCTCGAGTTTGAATTTGGTGACGAACCCTCACCCGACTGGATGGCTTTGTTCTTCATCTTGATATTCCTGCGTTTTTGCTTGGTCATTCAGGTTCTGTTCAGGAATTCCCAGGACAGGTTGCAATAAAAATGCTGCTTAAAATAGCACCACCCAAAGCCACATTAATTTTTATTTGTATGTATACTGTATGTGTATAGTCCCGAGAAGGGTGGGGGGGAGAGTTTTCTTTAAATTGAGTCAATTAATTCATGGAAGTCTGAAAGCCCTTGGGGGACTATGAAAATCAAAGTGAAAAGCACTTTATGAATTCAGTATCCTGGTTAGCTCCTGCTGCTGATCCAAAACTGGAAGCCTGAATCTTGCAAAGCCAAGCTACAAACTTCAAGGGTTTTTTTTTTCCCTTTCCCATGGAGATTGTATCCAGTTGTTTTTAATAATTTACTAATCTTATCATTCCAGCCCACCTTTGCAGCTCTCTGCTAGCTCTGCTCTGTTTACTTTCATGCATACATACTACAACCCAGAAATCTGCTAGAATCAGTGAGCATAGAAATTGCAGCATAGAAATTTAATAAATCATTACTATAGGTGGTCACAATTGGCCAGATGTTTAGACTGAATTTGGCATTTTCACCTACGGAGTCTTTCCCAAGGACTTGGGATAGGCAGATCTTGTTGTTTGGTGGTGTTACAGATATTGTTGCAAGATGTAACATGCTCCATGTGAAATTTACTTTTGCAATTGACTGATTGGGATCTTGTCAATGCTGGTGTTGTTCAAGGGATACTCCAGATGTTTTGGGATTGCACCCATGGCACCTATGACTATCGGGACTACCTTTGCTTTCTTTTGCCAAAGTTGTCCTATTTCGGTTTGCAGGACTTTGTATTTTGTCATTTTCTCTGGTTTTTTCTCTTCTTTTGTCTTGGGGCACTATCCAGATGTTTTGTCTTTCTTATTGATAATTGTTGAGTCTAGGGTGTTTATTATTCTTATTAGGGTCTTAAGTACTCCAAGAATAACACATTTCAGGTGTCAATAAGAAATTGAACTTCCTATTCTGTAACTGTAAAAAGTTGCATTTTCACTACAAGTCCTTTGCAGCTCCCAAATTCCTCCTTGGAGCACCAAACTGCTAGGGATAACAGAATAACAGAGTTGGAAGGAAACTTGGAGGTCTTCTAGTCCAACCCCCTGCCTAAACAGGAGACCCTAGACAATTCCAGACAAATGGTTCTCCAGTTTCTTTTTAAAAACCTTCTGTGATGGAGCATTCACAACGTCTGAAGGCAAGCCATTCCACTGTCAGGAAATTTCTCCTTAGTTCTAGGTTACTGTTCTCCTTGATTAGTTTCCATCGTATCTTGTCTTGCTTTCTGGTGCTTTGGACAAAAGGTTAACCCCCTCCTCTTTGCGGCAGCCCCTCAAATATTGGAACACTGCTATTCCTAGTCCTTCTTTTCAATAGACTAGACATACCCAGTTCCGTTCTTCATATATTTTAGCCTCCAGTCCCCTAATCATCTTTGTTGCTCTTCTCTGCACTCTTTCCAGAGTCTCAACATCTTTTTTTGTATTGTGGTGACCAGAACTCGATGAAGTGTTCCAGCTGTGGTCTTAAGGCGTTGTAAAGTGGTACTAGAACTTCATGTGATCTTGATTCTATCCCTCTGTTAATGCAACTTAGGATTGCATTGGCTTTTTTGGCTCCTGCCGCACATTGCTGGCTCATATTTAAGCGATGGTCCACTGGAATTCCACGGTCCCTCTTGCAGTCACTGCTTTTGATGGATTGTGACGTAACTGAGCCTTTGTTTCCCTTGTTTATTATCTGTGGCAGTCTGAAAAAAGAGGAAATTAAAATCTCTTCTGGCTCATTATACCTCCGAAGCAAGTGGAGATGATATCCCTGAGTATTTTTTTTCTTATTTCCAATTTTTACAATTGGTGCCATGTTGGTGCTGGCAGACAGAACCAGTAAACAAATACAATTGTGAATGAACCACATCTGATTTTAAACCTCTTCAGACTGGGTTTTAAATGCCTGTTGGGGTTTAGTATCTTCCTAATTTAGCCTCACAACTGGCCAGTGGGACATTAATGCCCAAAATTAATAGGCAGAAGGGGAAGAATTTTAGCAAACCCTCCTGCTAAAATAGACCAGGCCCCCCCCTTTTACACCCATTTTCAATTTGGCAATAAATGGCTCATTTGGTCATCAACAAATAAAGTAGTAGAGCTTCCCAGTTTTTAAAATCTCAGCCAATTTGGCATTTGCATGGTAGGAAATGTCTAAGCTTAGGGAAATAATAATAATGATGATGATGGTGATGATGATGATGCCACCAAATTGCAAACAAGACGATATAGAAAGATTTAAATGACACACCAAACCAGGAAGAAAAGAATAGAAATAGAAAACAGCAACGACAGGGAAATACTGAAAGTTTAAATCTTGTAAGGTTCCAGTAGATTCACAAATGGGAGGTGATTTTGCACCTCAGTCCTGAAGCCACCATGCTGGTCTTTGAGTTACAATTCGTTTACTAACCATCTGAAGTAACAACAGCACTGAAAAAAGTGACTTCCGACCGTCTTTCACACTCAGGACCGTTGCAGCATCCTTGTGGTCATGCGATCAAAATCTGGACGCTTGGCACTGGGCTCGTATTTACGATGGTGACTGTGTCGTGACTCATATCTGTGACCGTTGCTGTGTCCCAAACTCACGGGATCCCCTTTTGCGACCTTTCAACAAGCCAAGTCAATGGGGGGGGGGAGCCAGATTCACTTAACGGCCACGTTACTAACTTAGCTGCAGGGATTCACTTAACAATTGTGGCAATAAAGGTCATGAAATGGGGCAAAACTCACTTAACAACTGTCCTGCTTAGCAAGGGCTCAATTGTGGTCGTAGGCCCAGGACTACCTTTCATTGAAAAGGTCTTTTTTTTAAGTCCTCTTTAACACCTTTGCAACTTCAGAGGTTTATTAGTGGAAGAACAATTCCATATTTCTGGTAACTCTGTGCTGTTTATTCCTCTTTTGCCGCTCTCCTCCTCTAACTGGCAGGAAATACATTCCATGGACTTGCTGGCTGGTTTAAGAAAACAACTGTGGGAGTTCACAACTTCCCACTTCTCTCTATGCAATGCTGAAATATTTTATTTGTGGTATCTCTTGGTTTACATTTCCTTCTTCCTGAATTGGGGACATTCTGGCTACATTCCTCTACTTTGCCTAATTGAGATTAATTACACGCTCCTGGAAATGGGAAGGATGCAGAAGCCCACCCCACCCACTCCCCAACTTCTACACCCTGAGATTTTAGTAAGGAGTTTTCTGCAAGGAGTCACAAAGATGCCATTTTGACATTACGTATTTTTTAAAAAAATGCTCAAGTGTACTGCAGTTCACCAACAGTTTTGCTTTTTGATAAAATGTGTTTCTCAACCTTCACGGCTTTAAGATGGGTGGACTTCAACTCTGCCAAAATTCTGGGAGTTGAAGTCCACCCATTTTAAAGGTGCCAATTTGAGAAAGAGAGGTTCCCGGTGTTAAAAGAGACTCCTGGTTTTTGCTACTAACCTGGCTCTCCTCCCACAACAGTTAAATATTTCAAGTAAAGATTGAAAAGTAAGTTGTAAGTTTACCAGGTATTCCTGTATCTTAATTACAGAGCTATGATTACGGTAAATCATGCTTACAGTATAGGCTTCCTGAGGCATAACTGTGCTGCAGGATGCTAGAAACCTAAAACTACAACTTTAAATTGATAAAATCTGAACATGTATTGTAAATCAGTGGTTTCCAACATTTCGACACCAGGGACCAGTTTTGTGGAAAAGTTTTTCCACAAACCAGTTTGTGTGTGTGTGTGTGTGTGTGTAGGGGGGAATGGTTTCATGTGCAACTTAGATCCCAGACATGTGCAGATGAAGCTTTGCTCGTTTGTGTGGCCCGGTTCCTAACAGGCCATGGACCGGTACCGGTCTTAGACTTATATACCGCCCCATAAATAAGATCATATTTATGTTTCTGCAGGAAGGTATAGAGCAGGGGTAGGAAACCTTGGCTCTTTTATGACTCATGGACTTCAATTCCCACGAGTCATAAAAGAGCCAAAGTTGCCTACCCTTGGTATTGAGACTGCCTAAAAATATGAGAATGATGACAGCACAATAGGGCAAAATTAATGATTTTTCCTGGCACACGTGGCTTTTTAAAAAATGGTCTTTTGTTTTATATAGCTATCACAGCTATCCTTGGAAGATCACATAGGAACTGTGACCAGGGGGGCCTTCACTCGGGTTCGACTGGTGCGCCAACTACGACCCTATCTGGACCTGGATGCCTTACGTACAGTCACCCATGCACTTGTGACCTCTCGCCTTGACTACTGCAACGCTCTCTACATGGGGCTGCCCTTGAGATCCACTCGGAAACTTCAGCTGGTGCAGAGTGCAGCGGCACGAACACTTTTGGGGGCTTCCCGATACTCCCATATCACACACCTCCTCCGTGAGCTGCACTGGCTCCCAGTTGCCTTCCGAGTGAAATTCAAGGTACTAGTGATGACATATAAAGCCCTACATGGCATGGGTCCGGATTACCTACGGGAGCACCTACTGCCAGCGACAACACCCCTCTGTCCTGTGCGCTCCCACAGAGAGGGCCTCCTCAGGGTGCCACCGGTCAGAGAATGTCGGCTGGTGGCCCCCAGGGGGAGGGCATTCTCAGTGGGTGCGCCAACCCTCTGGAACTGCTTGCCTACCGAAATCCGGATGGCCCCCGACCTTCGTACCTTCCGGCGCAACTTAAAAACCTACCTGTTCCAGCAGTCCGGCCTGGCCTGATAGCCCTTGGGGTTTCATTTGTTTTTACTATTGTTTAACGCCCCGAGTCCCTTGGGAGAAGGGCGGTATATAAAAATAAATAAATAAATAAATAAATAAATAAATAAATAAATATTTTGTGACTGGGAAGGAAGGAGCACCATTTAGTTTCCCTTGAGATCCTGAACTAAACCGATATCACAGAAGTTTGAACGAACCAAAACCTAGTTTGCTCCCAACAAGGGAACAAATCCAACTTCCTGTGGTTTATTCAGGAACCGTCAATGTTTTGAGTGTGATGAATTTGGTTCTCCTCCTTTCAAAGGGTCAGTTAGGTTAATTAAGTAGGGTCTTAATTTTAAAGCCAACTTTGCATAAAAGTTTTCCCCCTTCCAGTTTGATTAAAAGGCAGACTCCAAACCTCTCAAAAGGCAGCATAATGCCGATCCTAATTTTTAAAGTCAGGTTCAAGAGTTTTTCAGGGTCCTCATGGTTCCAGTCATCTCAAAACCTCAGGAACTGCAACATCTGTTTCTGGATTCAGGGGTGGAAAGAGAAGCCCCTGGAGATCAAACACTGGGCAGAAAATGCAAACGATTCACAGAGATTTTAATGAGAGAGGATCCAGCTTGATCCAGAAATGCAGTACAGTACAGTTTCCAGAAATCTCATTGCAGATCAACCTTGTTGATTTTTTAGACTCGAAAACCTTCCAGTCTTTCTCCAGTGCACTAAATTCAAAAAACATAAAAGGGAGGTATCGAACACTGTCCCGGATTGAAGAAGGGTTCAGAACAAAGGTGGACTCAGGGAAAAGTAAGGGCACCTTTCTAAACCTGGCTTCCCAAGTGACATTCTCCAGATGTTTTGGACTACTTTTCCAAAAAAAAAAAAAAAAGGCTATGCAAACAGCGGGGATGGTCAGACTGCAGGCATGGCATGAGAATGGAAGGCATAAGCCTAGGGTCAGCCAGATTCCTTCAGAAGGCATCATTGGAACAAGAATATTCTTGTTCTGTAGGAATAAAACTGAATCATGACCCAACAGTAGAGTTTAAGAATTACTCAGCAGTAGAAAGTCATAACACCCTGGATTGCGTATTTTTGGCCAGTGGAGTATTTCTTACCCAACAGGCACATGTGAAGCTGTGCAAGTCACAAATAGATGGGGGGATGAGGACCATCTGAAGAAAGGGGCCTTGGGAGACAAAGCAAATCCTGCAGGTGCGTCCACGCTGAGAAAAAGTCTCTGTGATTAGGACTTGTCCCCCAAGTTAGGAAACTCCCAAACAAGATTCTGAGTGACTTTGCTCATAAAACCTCCCCTCCTGTTTCCTTCTCAAGATGGAACTGATCCACAAACTGCACTAAGCCATCAAACTGGCTGTTTTATTCTGAGGAATCAAGTTTGTGCAAAGATGAATTAGGAATCCTGGTTTAGGGCGGATTGCATGGTTGCAAACCCAATGCCGTCTCTTCCTTAAATGGAGGGAAAGAAAGCGTAGCCTTGTGCAATGGCTCAGAGCAGCCAAGGGGACGAAGGGGATAACGGGAGCTCCCCACAACCCCATTTCTGAAGCTGCCCTAACCTTCCCCCGATTTCCATGATTTGGATTCAAATCGTGGTCCTGAACCCGGCTTGCGTCCCTTCGGTGCAAAGGCAGTCCGTGATCTACTTGAAAAACAAGGCTTCGCATATCTCTCTCGTCTGCTCGGGCGAAGAGACGCTGTGCCCGAGGGTTCTGGGGTCCGTGTAAATTTCATAGTCGTTCCCACCCTGCGAAGGAGACCAACAATGGAAGAAATTGATCCCAAGAAATGGCCGAAGAAGCCCTCTTTGCCCAGGAAATGTGCTTCTCTGCTGCCCTTGAACAAGCAGCCCAGGAATATTGCTGTTAAAAATTCCACTGGTTTTCAGCAGCTATGTTCCAGAGGGAAAAGTTCTATACAAGTAGTCCTCAGCTTACAACCTTTAGATTAGTGACCATCTGAAGTTAAAACAGCACTGAAAAAGTGACTTCTGACCGTTTTCCACACTTATGACCATTGCAGCACCCTGATGATCACGTGATAAAAATTCTCACGCTTGGCAACTGACGGTCGCAGCGTCCTGGGGTCACGTGATCCCCTTCTTGTAAGCAAAGTCAATGGGGAAGCCAGATTCTGTTTGATTAACTGCAGTGATTCACTTAACAACTGGGGCAAGAAACGTTGGAAAATGGGGCAACACTCCCCCAACAACTTTCTCGCTTAGCAACAGAAATTTTGGGCTCAATTGTGGTTGTAAGTCAAGGATCATCAGTGCAAGCAGTCCTTGACTTACAGCGCTGCATTTAGCAACTGTTCAAAGTTACAACAGTGCTGAAAAAGGGGCAAGACCGGTCCTCACACTTTTGACCATCAAAGTTACATGATCCAAATCTGAGCACCTGACATCCGTCACAGGTTTACGCTCATTGCGGTGTCCCCGGATCAAGTGTTCACATTTGCGACCTTCCCAGCTGGCTTCCGAGGAATATGGATTTGCTCTATGGCCACGTGATTCATCTCATCTGCACTGATCTGCTTAACCGTGGGAAAAGGTCTAAAATGGGTTGCAATTCACTTAACAACCACCTAGCTTAGCGACTGAAATCCTGGCCCCAATTGTGGTTGGCCAGTAGAGGACTAGGTGTGGAAGAGAAGTTTTCCCCCTTTGATGGGCTCATAAAAGATTGCAGTGGTTTACTTGCAAAACCCCCCCCCACCAGCTTTCCTTTTCATTATTTCAAAAGTTTCATCGAAATAAGGAGGCCATCCCTTGCCACTCTGCTTAACTGCCGCCATTTGTAATCAGTTCAGTTTGCAAAAAGAGAGAGAGAAGGCTGTACATTTAGGTCTGGCCGTGGCTGACGTTAAGAAGATAGACAAGGCCTGGATGGCAGGAGAACTCACGTCTGAAGGGTAGATTTGGAAACTGGAAGCCCCCCCCGCCACCCAGATGCTGTGGCACCAAAGCAGCACAAGGCTGTGCAAAAGCAATAGCACTTAGACTTATATACCTCCCCATAATGCTTTACAGCCCTCTGTAAGCAGTTTACACCAGAGTCAGCCTTCTGCCTCCCAATAATCTGGGTCCTCACTTTACTGACCTCAGAAGGATGGAAGGCTGAGTCCACCTTGAGTGGTCAGGATCGAACTTCTGACTGTGGTCAGAGTCAGCCTGCAATATTGCATTCTAACAGGAAGGAAGGAAGGAAGGAAAGGAAGGAAAGGAAGGAAGGAAGGAAGGAAGGAAGGAAGGAAGGAAGGAAGGAAGGAGGGGGGAGGGAGGGAGGGAGGGAGGAAGGAAGGAAGGAAGGAAGGAAGGAAGGAAGGAAGGAAGGAAGGAAGGAAAGGCAATAGCACTTAGACTTATATACTGCTTTACAGTGCTTTACAGCCCTCTCTGAGTGGTTTACAGAGTCAGCCTGTTGCCCCCAACAATCTGGCTCCTCATTTTACTGACCTCCGAAGGATGGAAGGCTGAGTCAACCTTGAGCCGGTCAGGATTGAACTGCCGGCAGTCAGCAGCCTGCAATGCTGCATTCTAACCTCTTATGGTCCCTTACTCACCGGCATGGTCTTATCTCCAAAGAAATAGATCTGCTTGAACTTGTCCTGGGCAACAATTCCTAAGCAGTACCGCTTGTCCCAACCATTGGGGAAGACATCAAAGCTGATCTGCCCTCCTGCAGAGACAAGAGAGGAGAGGAGTGCGATGGGATGGGTGGGCCGAGCAACAGAAGTGACGGAGCTGATCTGAGCAAGGGTAGCGTGAATGGAACAAAAATCCGAAGACGCAGAATGCAGGAACCCAAGAGATGTTCAGTCCCGACCGTAAATAGTGGCATCCCTGGTTCAAATGTCCCTCCAATGGGGCAATGCTAGCTCTAATGGGGGGAATTCCAGGGTTTCAAAACTCCAAGAAGAAACCCTCAGTTGGACATCTCTGGTCAGTTATGAAGCTGTGGTAGATTATAGGTAGCCCTTGATTTACGATCATTTGTTTAGCGACCATTCGTAGTTACAACAGCACTGAAAAAGGGGACTTGTTGCACTTACAACCGCTGCAGCCCCCCCTCCCCCCACACAGCCAGGGGACCAAAATTAGGGCACTTGGCCACTGGCATGCACCTATGACGGCTGCAGGGTCCTGGGCTCACGGGGTCATTTGTGATCTTCCCAGACAGCTTCCCACAAGCAGAGTTAATGGGGGGAAGCCAGATTCACTTCATGACCATGTGATTCACTTAACAACTGCAGTGATTCACTTAACAGCCGTGCATAAAAGGCTGTAAAATTAGGTGAGACTCACTTAAACAATCACTTTGCTTAGCAATGTAAATTGTGGCCATAAATCAAGGTGTCCCAAAGATGTTTTTTCAGGAGGCAACTGGACTTTCTTGTTCCTCTTTGAAGACATTTCGCTTCTCATCCAAGAAGCTTCTTCAGCTCTGACTGGAGGCTGGGGATTGGAGCTTCAGTCAGATGAGAAGCGAAACGTCTTCAAAGAGGAACAAGGAAGTCCAGTTGCCTCCCAAAAAGCATCTTTGGGACAACTGTGACCTGGATGATGGAGAATCCCCCTAGTCATAAATCAAGGGCTACCTTTATATATATATTTCTGGGCACGTCTCTGGGGAACCTCTGCACCTCACAGTAAACCTGATCAATTATGGGGTGCTGGTGTGTTGCTTCACCCTCTTATGTAAACTTTTCAGCTGTGAAAGAGCCCACCTGGAAGGCTAGCAATGGGGTCTGTGTGTGTGTGATACCAGATTGACGCTGGAGCTTCAGTGGAGGAGGCCCAATGGGGAAATGCCACCAGCTCTCAGCTTGTCAATTAAATGTGCTGCTTTAAGGTCAGCATTTGTTCAGTGCTTTCTGAGCTAAATTTATCGGATAGTTGAAACTCTGCTGTTCTATTTTGTGCTACATATTGTTAAAGGAGAATAATAACAACAACATCTGCTTATCCCAAGTCTTTGGGAAGGACTTGGTAGGTGGGCAAAAAATGCCATATCCAGTCTGAACAGCTGGCTGGCTGTTACAACTACAACAACGTTCCACCTGAATATCCTGACTTTGCAAAAAAACACCTTACTCAGAACTGCCTATGTACTCAGAAGCTACTTTAACAGCTGTTAGGTTCTTGGTTAGGACTTGAACTGTTAAATTTTTACCAGTCCCAGATTGTGAATCAAACTGAAAATTAAATCTTAAATAATAATTAATTTCTACACAATTGCAGGCTAAGACCGCAGTCCTTTGGTGGATGGGGGGTGGGTGTCATCATCTCTGCAACTCTTGAGTTGTCACATCCCTCAACAATCTTAGTTTTAATCTGCAAATCCACAGCAAATATTAGTTGCATCTTCCAAAACTCAGCATCTCAGTTGACACCAACACTTTTTTGTTTTGTTTGTGAAAGAGGCAACAATTTGCATTCTGCTAGAGGTGCTCCTCACTTACCGACCATTAGTATAGCAACTGTTCAATGTAATGATGACACTGAACAAAGAGACTTACAAACAGTCCTTGAAGTTCCATCCACTGCAACATCCCTGTCGTCACATGAAAATATTCGGGAGTTTGGCAACCAGTTTATTCTTCTGGCTGGTTGCAGCATCCAATGGTTACATGATTCACCCTTTTGTGATCTTCCCTGCCAGCTTCCCACAAGCAAAGTCATTGGGGAGGCCGGCAGGAAAGGTCCCATGTCACTTGGTTTAAGTCTCCCCCAGGCCTTGCCGGGCTCATCCTCTGCCTCCCTGGGCAGGTGCAAATTCAGCTGCCACCACTTTTCCAGCCACTGGCCTGCTTGCAAAGCTGCCTGGCACCTGAAACTGCACCTGAAACTTTTTCAATCAGAAGTCTTCTAGTCCAGCCCCCTGCTCGAGCAGGAGAACCTATACCATTTCAGACAAATGGCTGTCCAGTGTCTTCTTAAAAACCTCCAGTGATGGAGCGCTCACAATTTCTGGAGGCAAGTTGTTCCACTGGTTACTTGTTCTCACTGTCAAGAAGTTTCTCCTTAATTCCAGGTTGCTTCTCTTTTGATCAGTTTCCAACCATTGTTTCTTGTCCTGTCTTCAGGTGCTTTGGAGAATAATTTGATCCCCTCTTCTTTGTGGCAGCCCCTCAGATAGTGGAATACCGCTATCATGTCACCCCATTTACTTATTTTAGTCTCCAAGCTTTTAATCATCTTAGTTGCTCTTCTTTGCACTTTTTCCAAAGTCTCAACATCTTTTTTGTAATGTGGTGATCAAACCGGGGTACAGTATTCAAGATGTGGCCTTACTAAGATGTGGTACGTGATTTTGATTCTATGCCTCTGTTTATACAACCGAGGACTGTATTAACTTTTTTAGCTGCTGACTCGTGTTTAAATAATCATCCACTATGACTCCATGGTCCCTCTCAGTTACTGTTTATGAGCCAGGTTTTGCCTAATCCGTACTTGTACCTTTGGTTTTTCCTGCCCAGGTGCTGGGCCCCCCTCACTGACTTTGCTTGTTGAAAGCAACAGGACCTCCTCACTGTACGGCCCACAATGATTGCCGACATATAAAAAGGAGGAGGCAGCAACGTAGACTGCAAGGATTGCTACTGCTAAGCGATGTGGTCATGTGACATTATGCTTTTCAACCACATTGTCTGTGAATGGAAATTCTGGCCCCCAATTGCCGTCGTAAGTTGAGGACCACCTGCACTGCCAAGTCAGCCTGGTTTTATGCAACTTGGTGACCTCCACCTGAAATGGGTTTTAAATCCCAGCGGGATTCTGAGCACCCTGGAAAACAGCAAATGGTAGAAAAGAGACAGGCTGTTGTTCCCTTCACACTGGCTGGGAAACAATGGAGCTTTTTCCTCCAAAAACAGACCATCCACTAGGCTGGCACAGAAGAGAAGAAGGTCTTCCCTTAATATTTTTTGGATCTTCAGTCAATTAGGATACTTTCTGAATGCAGCTGTTTCTGTTCTTTAAAAAGTGGTACCTATGGAAAACGTAAGGCCTTTTCCTGCAAAGTCACGCCGTAAATCAGCGACAAATCTCTCCCGGATCTGTTCCCTCTGTTCAAGAAATTAAAAAAGAAAATCCATCAGTTTAGGAAAAACGATGATTTCCCAATAGCCTGGTGCCACAATCACAAAATAATTTACACCGAGATAACTTTCTATGTCATCGTAGAACAGCGGCCCCCAACCTTTTCTATACCCCGCGCCCCTAGAATGCTTCTGATATATTCTTGCACCCCTTACAAAGGTGCGAAATAATGGCAACGAATTATGCAGACACTATAATTTTGAAAACCCATTTTCGAACCCCCTGGAATATCATCTCGCACCCCCAGGAGGGGCGAGCACCCCTGGCCTTGATGGAAATATGCAAAAACTCTTTCCTAGGCAAAAGGGCAAAACATTTTTTAAATCAGAACAAGGAGATAACATTTGTGGCTCAGACGGAGGCCTTCCTGATTCATGGGTTTCTCATCCTCAGCCACTAGACTTCAAATCCCAGAATGTCTGGCTGGGGAATTCTGGGAAGTGAAGTCCACCCATCTTCAAGTGGCTGAGGATGAAACACAGTGGACTGAAATATATAAAAAGGAGGAGGCAGGGCAACACGGACTGGCAAGATACTGTTATTTCAGCCAACCTCAATAAATATAATTTTTAGCCTTCTTGTGGAACTGATTTCCTAGTCTAGTCTGGTGGAACCAGTTGGTGGGACTGACAATCATCAACATACCTAATAAATAGCTAGCACAAATGTAGTTACTTTGGTGTAATTCAACCGAATTCAAAGGAAACGACTTTTGAGCACACGAGATTTGCACTGTAATCCCACAATTCCATGTCTGTGCCCCACAGACCAGCTTCAGAAATGGTACTATGAGGCCCTCAACTTATAGACAGTCCTTGTCGTATGACCACAATCAAGCGCAAAATTTCTGTCGTTAAGGGAGACAATTGTTAAGTGAGTTTTTACAACCTTTCTGGCCACAGTTGTTAAGTGAATCACTGCAGTTGTTAAGTGAGTAACATGGTCGCAAAGTGAATAGGGCTCCCCCATTGATTTTATTTGTCAAAAGGTTGCAAAAGGTGATTACATGATCCCGGGACACATAAGTGTCACGTGACTCAGAATTTTGATCATGTGGGGATACTACAATGATTGTAAGTGCGAGTCACTTTTTTCAGTGTTGTAACTTCGAACGGTCATTAAACATACTGTTGTAAATCAAGGACCACCTGTATTTGCAGTTCCCAGAAAAGTCTAGTCAATTTCTAGGAGTTTGGGTAGATGTTTGAATGGTGAAATAACTGATTTTGTCCACCCATCACATCTCTTAAAATACCCCAATACAGGCAGTCCTCAACTTATGACTGTTCGCTTAGTGACTGTTTGAAATTCCAATGGACCTACCTGGTGGATACTTGTGACCCAGATCTGAAGTCCCAATGGCTGGGCACCCTGCGGTCACATGACAGAAGTTCAGGGCTTTGGCAATCAATCAGGCAATCACGTGACCTCATTTTACAAGTTATTTTTTTCAACTTATGGTTTTCGGTGAAACTGCAGTGGGCTAATGCCTCCTTAAGTAACACCAGCTGCCTGCAATTAGTGCAGGTTCGCATCCCACCAGGCTCAAGGTTGACTCAGCCTTCCATCCTTCCCAGGTAGGTAAAATGAGGACCCAGATTGTTGGGGGCAATAAGCTGACTTTGTAATAATGCCGCTTGGGTGTGTGTGAAAGCCCTAATAAGCAGGCATATACATGGAATGAAGGCTACTGCTAAGCTTGTAAGCCGCCCTGAGTCTTCGGAGAACGGCGGGATATAAATGGAATTAAATGGAATTAAAATAAATAAAATAAAATAAAAAACCATTGGTTCACTTAAGAATGGCAGCATTTGCTTAACAACTGTGGATTCGCTTAATGACTGCCACAAAAATGTCGTAAAATTGGGTGAGTCACCGCCCCACTCTACAACCATCACGAGTTCCAACCATGATGGGCGGGTCCCATTACGGTTGTAACACAAGGACTTCCTGCTTAGCTACGGTTCAGTGAAACCTAAAACCTGACTCAATTCCTGCCTCCTCTCCCTTGAAACACTCCAGATCAGTAAGAAGGCACCAGAAGGATCAGACACGAGCCCCATCACCTGCCTTATCGAGCTCAAAAAACTCCATCCGTTCCACTTGGCTACAGCTTCTGCCGACGGGGGAGACGTTCAGCATCCCATTTCGGAATTCAATGAAAGTGCCCCTAAAAAAGTGGGGGGAAACCCATGTATATGTAGTTGGAGAACAGAATAAACCAAGCCCACTGGGCGAGGGGACAGCAGAGATAAATGACTTTTTCCTGCCTTTATTACTTTTACAAATAATTCAAGGCAGTGAACACACACACACACACACACACACACACATATTTTCCCCCTTCTCTTTCCTCCTATTTTCCACACAACAACCCTGTGAGGTGGCTTAGGCTGAGAGAGAGGGACTGGTCTAAATCCTCTGTGGTTGTTGGAACCACACGCCCAGGGCTTTCAGCTAGAACAGACATGTCAAACACAAGGCCCGGGGGCCGGATCCGGCCCGCGAAGTGGTTTCATGCGGCCCGCGAATCCATCCTGGAAACAGTGAGGGAACGGCCCCCACTGCCTTGGCCCTGGCCCAGAGACCCTCCTTCTGCCAGAGAACCTCAGATCTGTCCCACTCCTGCCCAGGCCCCCATAGGCACCCTTGATGCCAACGATGTAGAGCTGGCCATGCCCACCCAGTAGGCCATACACATAGCCACGCCCATCCAGTCGGCCACACCCACCCGGCCCCTTGAGGGCAACTGCAATGCTGATGCGGCCCTCCATGAAATTGAGTTTGACACCCCTGAGCTAGAATGATTTGATTTGAGCAACTAGGATGATTAAAGGCCTGGAGACAAAAATATATGAAGGGCGATTACAGGAACTGGGTATCGCCAGTTTAGAGAAAAGGACTATGGGGGACATGATAGCAGTATTCCAGAATTTGAGGGGTTGCCACAAGAAGAGGGGCTCAATCTATTCTCCAAAGCACCTGAAGGCAGGAGAACAAGCAACGGATGGAATCAAGGAGAGAAGCAACCTGGAATTAAGGAGAAATTCCTTGACCGTTAGAACAATTAACCCGTGGAACAACCTGCCTCCAGAAGCGGCGAATGCTCCAACACTGGGAGTTTTTAAGAAGAGACTGGACAGCCATTTGTCTGAAATGGTATAGGGTTTCCTGCCTGAGCAGGGGGTTGGACTAGATGACCTCCAAGGTCCCTTCCAGCTCTGATTGATTCTGATTGAGCCACACTCCACCAGAGTAACTGCATAATAACCAAAGGGAATCTATCCATTTGTGGGGTGTTTCTACCACAAACTATAATGTTCAAGAGCCATATCGCACAAAAAGGACCAGGAAGGCAGTGTTCTCCTTGTTTATTGTAGCTGTAGGATTCCATTTTCTCCATACAGGTGCCTTGCAATAGAAAGCTAGCACTCAAGAAGTATTTATCGGGGTTCCTTCCCTATTTGCTAGTTTATTATATACTGGGAGGGTTTTTTTTACATAAATCCAGACTCACATGTTTATTCTGCATGGAGGAACACATCTGATACTGGTTAATTATTTTGTCAAGGAGCAGAAAGTGACACACTCTTTTATTGACTCGCTGTGTAACAAAAGCCAGAGAAGGCTCTAACTTTCATGCTGTGGCTTGCCCAGGGTGCTGTGTTCAAAACACTGTGGTCTGATGTTGCAGAGTTCTCAGGAAATACTAAACAAAATAGTTACCATGCGCCTTCTCCAAGGAAGAATTGCATATGGGTAGTCTCAACTTACAACTGTAATGGAGCGTGACCATTACAGTCATATATTGTGACTGTTGCAAAGCAGAGACCCAATCTTATGACCTTTTCTGCAGTGTTTGTTAAGTGACCACCACAGTTGTAAAGCAAATCAATTGTTTCCTATGGGCTGGTTTTGCTGAAAAACTGAAGTAAATGTCAATTTTCAGCAAAAACATTCTAAAATGCTGTTGTTATGTGACCATGGGATGCTGCAAATGGTTGTAAATAGTAAGGTTTTACCTGTAAATGACTTTTTTTAGTATTAATCATAACACAATGCATGTAATCGCTTTATATTTAATGTAATCCACTTTAAACCTGACTGCAAACATTAGATTTCTTTGTCAGAGTTGTCAAAGTCTGGAACATGTTACCCCATTCAGTTGTCTCAGCTACTAACTTTTGCAGTTTTAATTCTAATTTAACTTCTGCAAACCTCACATTTAAGAGGTTCCTAATGGGGCACCCATAAGTAAGTGCACTGACATGCCTATTGCCCCTGTCACATTTTAATCACCCCTGTCACATTTTACAAATTTGTTTGAATTTGTAATTTTCATGTGACAAGTTAAAAAATTTAATTTAGATTTTTTTAAAAAATTAAATGCAGGCTAGTTGCCAAGTGCCCTAAATGCAGTCATATGACCATGCTGCTGCTGTTGTAACTTTGGAATTGGTTCATAAGTACCCCTGGGGAGGTCAGTCGTAACTCTGAACTGCCACTAAGTGGCCAGTCATAAGCTGAGGACTATCTACAAAGCACAAATGCACATACCTTTTCCTGGGGAGCTTAATTTTTGCAATGTAGCTCAGGCAGTAGTTAATCAAATCCTGGAGCAGCTCTTCCCCCAGATGGTCTTGGATGCTCTGCCCAGAAGACGCAAAGAAGAATCACACCAGAGTCCCAAACCCCAAGAAGCAACTCTCAAGACATCAAAACACAGCAAAATACTTTCTGGGTTCTACTTCTCAAAGCTTTGAAGGTCTGTTTCTTCCTGAATCTGGAGGATTCTTACTGACCAGGCAGGGATCAGATGGGAAAGGTCCCCACAGGGTGATTTTTACACGGGTTCAGCAGCCATGATTAGGCTAAAGGTCCTTGTTTCTCACCACAGCTAAACATCTTTTCTTTTCTTTTTTTTTTTTGCAAAAGAACAGTATACCTTTCACCATTCACCATTGTTGCCAAAGTAAGTGACAAATGGGGATGTCCAAACAGGCAACCAAACAGTCAAATAAAGGCAAATTATCATAAATTAATTACGTTAAATTAACCTAAGGGGCAATCCAAAGAGCCCCTGTGAAGCCCAGAAAAGACCAAGGATGCTCCAGGTGGCCTTCAGGAGCGGGAGAGCTGAAGGATGAACAGACCGTTTCTCGGAAAGGCAAACGGAATATTCTCCATGCTGCAACCTTTCCTTCAGGTCCCCAATAAGTAGCCACTCACCCTCCGGGACTTAATTGATTTTAAATCCACCTATACGTGAGCCATTCTCACATCTTTGGGCCAACCATTTCACAGGTTAATTCTGCCCTGGTTGAAGAGGCATTTCTGTTGATGTGTTCTGTGGAGCAGGCCGTGAAGCAGAGCCAGAGTTAGAGATGTGCAAAAACCTTTCAAGGTTGACATGTTCTGAACCCCAAAAGAGGCTCTTCTGAGGCCAGAGTGACCCCTTGCCTTGTACATTTGGAGAAGCCCGAAATGTGAGTCTGGACTGTTTCAATCCCAAAGTATTTTAGTTAGCTAGTTAGCTGTCCAATTTATCAGCTGCCCATCTCGTCAAGCAAGTGACTGGTGCCGTACAACAAAGCTAAACAGTCAAAAAATACCTAAATATTATAATTTATTAAAAACAGCTGTAGGTTGAAGACTAACTATAATTGAACAAATGAAGGAAACCTTCTTTCTGAGGGGCGTACAAAGCCTGTAATCTATAGGTGAAGGAGTGATAGAATTTGGGGGCAAAGTTAAAAGAGGAATCAGAATTCCCTTGACTCTTATTGAACCCCAAGCAAGGGCTAACCGCTAGTTAAGGAGATTCCTGCACGATTAGCCATAAATCAGTTTCAGCGGATTTCCACGTGCCTGAAAACAATCCCTGAAAATGGAACACTCCACTTCCTTTTCACACTGCACCAAGATTAATTTGAGAAAAACTACCAGAAAAGCAGGGTTTAGAGAAAAAGGAACGGAATGTTCTGGACTTCTCCAGAACATTCTGTTCCAAGAAAGATTTGTCCATCGTTTTCTTCCTTATCACTTTTAGAATCCCCCCCTTTTTTTGATTTCAGGTCTCTGATATTTATCCTGGTAACAAGACAATCTCTCAGTATGATATGCTGTACTCAGACATTATATCCTTCTCCATTTGAATTCCATGCATTTTTAAATGAATATGAGGACTGGTTAAAGATTGTGAGAATTTATAAGATAAAATGTTCATTTGTACTCTCTTTTAGTCCTCTTTTAGTCTCTTTTGAGCTCTCTTTTAGTCCTTGACTTACGACCATTTATTCAGTGACTGAAGTTGTGGCAGTGCTGAAGGAAGGGTTTTATGATTAGTCTTCAAAGCTCAAGAAGTGGCTTTGGGTAATGAGGAAAAAGTTGGCAAGCACTGCTTAAGGTCTAATCCTGCATTAATATCAAAATATCAGACATTACATGATATGTCAGTTGATCCTAACTTACAAACCTGTATATGAAGAAGTTTTCCATCTTTGTATGATACCAGGCCATTTTCTGGGAAAACGTAGTCATATTTTCCAACCACTGCCCTCCAGAAAAAAAGAGAGAGAAAACAAAGGAGCTTTAATTTTTATTTATTCAGAGAAAATTTCCATAAAATTAACAGAAAATCTTCTTTCCTATTCCCTCTTCTGAATTCACAAAGCACCTGATTATTATTATTATTTTTTTAAAAAACAGTCTGTACAGCCACCTCAAAGCAATTGGATAAATTGATTACATGACGATGTGCGGTAAATATGCCCAAGAATAACTGACAATCTCTGTATCTCCAGATGACAAAAATTACACAGAGAACTGGTGTGTTACAAAGCAGAGTGACAGTTTCTAAAATCATGTTTATTTACTGTACAAAAATGCCTCCGGGCCTGAAATAGACCAAACAGTATCTTTAAAAACGAAGCTGGCAGGGTGGGTGCCACCCCCCTCTTTGGAATAGGTTCAAATCAATGTTTGCTTTGAGCTGGTCTGTATCTCTCAGCCAAACTCCCTCAAAGGGTTGCTGTGAAGACAAATTGTCTGGAGGAAAGGGGATGGGGCAGAGGGAGTTGTACAGTAGCAAAAGTGAAGGCAAGAAGGTGCTTTATAGCCCTTAATATCAGCTATCAGCAGACCCTTAAACTAAACTAGACAATCCGTGCCCCACCGAGTCATGGTTTCAGAGATATTGTCTTACTTAAACAGGGAAACAGAATGACAAAGGATGGGCAAAAAAGCAGTGGGAGCAAGAGGGACCTTCGACTTCTTGCTGTCTTCCCCACTGAGTTTCCTTGTGGAAATGTGATGGACAACATCAGAAATTTTCCTTCCTCCCTCCCTCCCTCCCCTTCGCAGTAGGCAGGCAAGTGCCTGCTGCTGGGTAAGGGAGGGGCAAGGGATTGCAAGACTGGCTGGGAAACTGTCACAGAAAGTTGGAAATGAAGATCACATGACCGTAGCAGCAGTTAGTAGCACTGAAGGACCGCAATTTCCCCAAATTTCATACCCTCAAGAATCATGGGTCCCAGATTTTGAATACATTCTGTAAGTTTGAGAACTTGGCTCAAAAACTGTTCCCCTATGATTCATTGTTTTGCCCATATAAAGGTCAGGGAAATAAGAATGTTAGTAGTGGATAGATACATCTTTTTCTCAGATTATATTGCCAATTCTGGTAAAAGGGACGGCTGTTTTAAGGAGTCTGCACCTTAAAATACCAAAGGATGATCTGAAGATTGTCTTCAAATCTAAAGCACTTGAAAGATTGAATAAATGTAATAAGCCACTAAACAAAGGAAGCTGAGGAACATCCTCACTGGGGGTTCTTTTGGCACCCTTGTCCCCCCCTCAAAACCACACCTAACATCCAACTTGGTGCATTTTTGGCATTACATCAAGATGTATTTCTACAACTTGATTCTAAGTGCCAGGTATTTCTACAACTTGATTCTAAGTGCCATTTCTATATTGGAATAATGGATCCCCCTTCCAATGCCTTTTATTAATTGCATGTTATTTCTACTCTTCTTTTTGTAAAGCTGAAAACCATTTTTGAATACCGTACCTCTTTTAGACTCTGTATTCTGCTGATGGTGTAAATTTCTTCTCCTGGTTAGCGACAAGCCTTTGTAATAAAGTCACCATTAAATAATAATGACTCCCAAACTGTGACTTTGGGCGCAACACAAACTGTTTATCCAATCAGCAGCTCTGCTGTTTTCTCTTAAGGCTTCTTTCTCAGAAAGATAGTCTCTCTAAATTCACAGATGCTAATTAGCCATAGGGATGAAAAGTTGTGGAGAGATTTCCTGCCCTGATTTCAAGCCGCATGGTTTTTCCAATCTGAAAGTAGGAATGGACTTTTAATTCAATTTAAGGCGTGCCCACTGCCACGTGGCACGTTCTTCAATCTGCTTGGCTGACAGGCAAACATGGTATTTGAACCAGCTGACCTCAGAAGCGAATGCAATAAAGAAGGTGAGAACAGCTGCCCAACCCAGAATGGCGATTCATCAACTTTGCCACTCCTGGATCGGCTTCCCACGCCTTCACCTTCTCCTTTCTACTTACCGTCCTCGCCCAGTTGTTCTTGAATCTTTTCGAAGTCTGAGCCTCCCACCACGCCGACTTTCACCTTTTGCCGCAAAGCCTGTAGGAAATCCGCCATCTCAGAAGTGATTTTCTGGATCGGTTGAAAAGAGAGAAATCAGCAGAGAAATCAGTGTGCCAATCCAATCAAGCAGGGATTATACTCACAAGCTCTCTTGGTGATCTCCCTTATTACTTCCACACCATTCATTCATAATGTGGATTTCTTTCCATCTTGTTCTGTGAGGTAGGAGGGGACGCCGTGAAGTGATCCAACAAAGTTGAATGAGCACACCTTAGGCCCAACTTTCAAACTCTCTTAACAAAGTTAAGAAGGGACCCTGGAGGTCTTTTACAAGGTAGGGCAGTGTATTTACAGTATATAATGAAAGTGAATCAATCAATCAAATTCTCACAGCCTACATAACTGCAGGTGAAGAAATGGAGAAACGACTTTAATAACTTTTTCTACCTTTGCCACAAGGAAATAAAATGTCTAGCTTATCAAATCAGGAAGTGGTCTTGAATTAGAGACAATTTTGTCACCATAACTACATTTTTATTCTACTCTAATCATGGTCCTTATCATTAATTCCTTTTAAAAATGGTAACTGTCATCTGTGATGAAAGTAAGGTGAGGAGTTAAGAAATGAGTTAAGAAATCAGAACTGCTCACAAAAACCAAGGTGCTAGTAATCAAATGCCCCCAAACTACAAAGTTCAACAAACTCACAACTAAGTTGGGATAAATCACTCCAAGCAAGGAACCATCAAGAGTTAAACAAGAAACAGGGCTCCTCCATCTAGGCTGCCACGACTGAGGATGCTGTTTATTCATTCCCATCCAGGTTTACTTGCTTCTCATTACAAAGAGAGTATCAACCATTAATTGCAACTATGTATTAAAACTGTGATAAAGATTAAATTCTGAAGAGGAGCAACCCAAGATGTAATGGAATACTATGTAATGCATTAAAAGCCTGGCCAGCAGGCAGCTTTCAGCTATTAATCAGAGAACAATTAATAATAATACAGGTAAGTCCTCCACTTACAACAATTTGTTTAGTGACTGCTCAAAGTTGCAACGTCACTGAAAAAAGTGATGACCGTTTGCAGCATCCCCACGGTCACGTGATCAAAATTCAGATACTTGGTGACTGGTTCATATTTATGACGTCTCGGAGTCACGTGATCCTTTCTTGTAACCTTCTGACAAGTAAAGTCAATGGGGAAGCCAGATCCACTTAGCAACTGTGTTACTAACTTAACAACTGCAGTGATCCATTTAACAACTGGGGCAAGAAAGTGTTGTAAAATGGAGCAAAACTCACTTAACGACTGTCTCGCTTAGCAACACAAATGTAGTTGCAAGTCGAGGACTACCTGTAACTGCCACCACCTAATTGCCAGGCAGTTGTGTAAACGGCAAAGACAGCTGCACTACTCGCTTGTAGCAGTTTTTAGGCGAGGCACTGACTGCACAGCCCTCTTCCCTAACAGGTTGGTCCCGAACTTAAAGCACTCTGCCCACGCTCAGAGGCACCCTTCTGCTCGCCATCCCCCGAGTCCCACCTGCCGAGGCGCGGTCAAGGTGCCGTCCACGTCGAAGAGGCAGAGAACCGAGCCGCCGCCCTCGCCCTCCATGGCTCTGCCCGCCGCCAGCTCAGCGCCGCGGCTCCTTCGAACGGGATACGCGGAGCAAAAACTACAGGCCCCAGCATGCCTCTCGGCCGAGGCGACGCTACGCACGCGCGCCCCTCCCCTGCAAGCACGGCGGAGGCCTACGCAGACGCGTAGAGATGGGAGGAGCGGGCGGCGCTCGTCGCTTCCGGTTTTCCTTCGGCTGCCGCCCAATGCGGGGCGGAAGAGTAGTGGGGGAAGCTACGGGGCTCGGCGGGATGTGTTAGGTGCGGTTAGGGCAGAGTTTCTGCATCCTCTGCAGCTTCAGGAAGGGGGGACTCCAACGGCCAGAATCCACGAGCCACCATGACTAGCCCCCCCCCATTTGAAGTTAGAGGTTGAGAAGCGCCGATTTACCTCAAAGTAGCACCTGCAAGCTTAGCTCCTGGCAGTCGAGGGGAGGCTCCGAACGAAAAGAGAAAGAACCCCCCCCCGGGTTCTTCCTCCAGACATTCCCCCATGCTAAGAACAGCTCCCACTTTTGCATTTTTTGCATTACTAAAAAAGAGGAAAACCTCGTGCTGTCCAGGAGTGTACTTTGACGATAAAGATTCGTTCGTTACGTTTTGCTCCCAGCTCGCCTTTTTCCCTCGCGGACCAGACTCGGAGCACCGAAAGGGGCTGCAAACCCCCCCCCCCAACAGGCGTGTCTTTGCTGCCATCTGGTGGCTGCGCGAGGTCCGGCAGCCCCGGGAATCCCAGCCCGCAGGTGACGTCAGCCGCCTCCAGGCGCGGACACCACAACTCCCAGCAGGCAGCGCGCCGCCCCGCCTCCCGGGCTGTCTGCACGAGCTCCCGGCGCATTCGGAGCCTTGGACCGCAGGGCCCATCTTCCCCAGAGAGGAGCGGTGGTGGGCTTTAGGGGATTGCCTTGCACGGACGGGTGGCGGGGGCGGCGGTCACGTGTGCAAAGCGAGGCTTCTTGCGTGGTGCATCGGGCGTGGGGTGGACTCCTGGCGGAGTGGAGACCACCCAGCGAGACCACTCGGGTGCGGGAAGGGCGGTCCTGGCAGATCTCCAAACAGCCAGGTTGGGTCTGGGGGCCGGTTTGGAGAGGAGACCACCAGGAATAGTGGGCACCTTGACCTCTTTATCACAGCATGTCGTTTTCTATGACAATACGGGTAGTCCTCAACCTATGCCACAATGGAGCCCAACATTTCAGTTGCTAAGTGAGACATTTGTTTTGCCCCATTTTACAACCTTTCTTGTCCCAGTTGTTAAGTAAATCACTGCAGCTGTTAAATTAGCACGGTTGTTAAGTGAATCTGGCTTCCCCATTGACTTGGCTTGTCAGATGGTCCCAAAAGGGGATCACGTGACCCCCGGGGACACTGTGACCTTCATAAATATGAACAGGTTGCCAAGCAATTTTGTTCACATGGTCATAGGAATAATGGAAAGTTCGGAACTGAAAAGCAGTCGTAAGTCACTTTTTTCAGTGCTGTTGTATCTTTGAATGGTCACTAAACTGACCTGAATTGTTGTAAGCCGAGGGCTATCCGTATGCTTCCATCAGGCACTGAATTGTAAGCTCTGTGTCTGGTTTTTGCTGCTGCTTCCTTCTAAGGTGTGCATGGGGCCTGCTAGTCTGGCTGGCACCCCTGGCATTTCTTGGTGGTCTCCCCTCCACAGACTCAGTTGGGCTGAGCCTGCTATGGCCAGCCTCAGCATAACAAATGAACTCTCTTTTGACATGGAAACAATTTTCTTGTCCGTATAACAGTTATACTTTGCCTCGGTTTCCTCCCAAAATGTTGTAGGTTTTGCAGTCTCGCCTAAGCTCTGGGAGTTGCTAATGGACTCTCATCCAGGTCCTAACTGGGTTTGTTTGCTTACTTTCCAAATCCAAGCTTGCTGCTGAGAGGCTGTTAAAATGGCACCTTCCAATAGTCCCATGGGGATGATGGTGGTTGTAGTCCAACACATCAGAGAAGAGCAGCCTCAAGACCTACAGAAGAGGCCGGAGGCCATGCTTTGGGTGCAAAAGGCTGGAAAAAATCCCATAATATTACTGAGTCATTTTGGCTAGGAAGCCATTTCTTATCTTGGACAGACCAGCAGCATGTTGGGGAACCTGAGAGTCAGTCCCCACTGGTCACCTTGGCCCACCTCACATGGTTGTTGTGAAGACAAAGCTAGGCATGTCCATGGAGATTCTCAATCATCCAGGTGACAGTTGTTGCAAAGGTCTTTTCTTCCAAGAGGCATCTGAACTTTCTTGGTTGTTTTTTTTTGCAGAAGTTTCACTTCTTATCCAAGAACCTTCTTCAGTTCTGAAGAACTGAACTGAAGAAGCTTCTTGGACGAGGAGGGAAACGTTTTCAAAGAAAACAACCAAGAAAGTTCAGTTGCCTTTTGGGAAAAAACAACTTAGGGACAAAAGCTAGGAATGGGAAATATAAAGAATCAAATCGTTGTAGCTACCTGGAGGAAAAACAAAATAAGATATCCTAGCCTTTAATTAAATTATAGCTTCTATTTTTTAATTTATGAGCCTGGTCACAAATGTGCTGCTTTCTGAAAAGACACACAATTGCTGTGAAAGTTCTACTCCACTTTACAACTGGGTGAAAACCTATCTCTTTCATTCCAGATGAAGACCCTTGTTGGTTGCGCCCGTTGGTGTTTGGTCCTCTTCAGGCCCTGTTGTCTTCCAAACAGCTTTGCTCCTCAGTTGTGGAAAAGAGGCCACCAGGTGCTCCATTCTTTTCGAAGTTCTACAATTCTGCAACAGGGAGGTAGCCGGATGCCCATCCTTGGCTGTGGGCAGCCCCGCTGGCTGGGTAGCCTTGACTTGTCTCCACACGATCCGAAGCCACAGTCTAGCTTTGAAAGCTCAGAGAAATTTACCTTGATGTACCGATTCCCCGGCATCAGGTTGGTGAAACTCTTCTCGAGGCTGAAGGTGGTGCAGACGGGCCTCGCGCTGGTGGTCCTCCCTCCGCTCTGCTATCTCCACTGGGTAAACCAGGTTACTTTCGCTGAGGACTTCTACGCCACAGGCCTCTTCTCCTTCACCCTCGTCTTCCTGTACGCCATCAGCTTCTTTCTGCAACGGGTCATCGGCTTCATGTATCTGAGCGAAAGCGGGACTCTCTTGAAAATCTCCCACTTGACGTTTTGGGGGAAGAGGAGGGATTTCTGCTGTCCGGTCGAATCTGTTGTGACCTTGGGAGACGGGGAGAGCAACAGGCACCTCCTGGAGTTCAGACAGCAGGACCAGAAAAAAGTCTTGTATTTTTCACTTCTTTGGGGGCAGGTTGTGAATCACGAAGCCTTTGGCAAAGTGTTCGGTGTTATTCCTAAGTGAGGGGGAGGGGGGAAGAGAAATTTTAACATCCACAATGTCCCAAAGATGCTTTTTCATGAGGCAACTGGACTTTCTTGCTTTTCCTTTGAAGATGTTTCGCTTTTCATCCAAGAAGCTTCTTCCGTTCTGACTGTGTGGTGGGGAATGGAAGGATCCACCATCCACTCAGAGCTGAAGAAGCTTCTTGGATGAGAAGAGAAACGTCTTCAGAGAACAAAACAAGAAAGTCCGGTTGCCTCGTGACAAAAGCACCTTTGGGACCACCACGATCTGTATGATGGAGAAACTCCATAGACATTTAATATCCAGAATATTTTGCACTGAGGATTCGTAACCTTGTTAGCTAAAATATAAGTAGTCCTCAACTTACATGGGTGCCCAAAATTTATGTTGCTAAGTGAGACATTTGTGAAGTGAGTTTTGCCTCATTTAACCACCTTTCTTACCACAGTTGCCAGGTCTGCAATTGGCATTAAACCCCTCCAGTTACTTTCAGTTGTGAGAAATCAACAATTGCCACCCTACTCTGCCTTCTAGTGTTTTGTTTCTTACATCTGCTGGAGAATTTCAGCACTTCTACGCCAGAATAAATTCTCTGCTGCTGCAAAAACTGAATGTGGTGGCGTTCTTCATTCTCAGTGTCCATTTCTTGTGTTGTAAGAAATGCCAGACTCTAAAATCCAATGCTGGTGTTTATTTATATATTTTCTGTGTTTAAAGTGTAAACTTACTAGGATTAGACAAAGATTTGAAGGGATGTTTCCATTTGATGAAGCTTTGATTATTTCGTGATAAAGAGTCATGAATTAAACTATGTGAACATTAAGAATCAACATGAGCTTGATGGCTGATAATTTATCAAGATAATAAACAGTAAATAATTACAAAATACTTTTCAGAGGTCATTCTGGAGACAGTATCTAAATGTTTGTGGGGTGTATATAACATGAGTAAGTCCTTTGGAACCGGGCCACAGAAGTGGCAGGCGAGTACACGGGCACATCCCCACTTGCACAAGCAGCAGGCAAGTACATAGGCGCATGCTCCATTTGCGTGACCGGTGTGTGTGTGTGTGCCCACTGCTCGTGCAAATGGAGCTGTGTGCACTTGCCATCCCCTCCACACACACACACCCTATGGCCGGTCTGCAAAGCCGGAAAAATGGGGGAACTCTACTTTAGGGTATTTGTGTCCTATATTTCAATACAGAACTAGTTACCATAATATATATTATAATTGATGATATGGAGTATCCTTTAATCAGATATATAAAGGTGAACACACACACAGTATTTTCTTTTTAATCTAACTTATTTCAGTATGAATTAATTTGAGAAATTCCCTTAAAACTCCTAGGATATTAAAGAATTCAGTTTGGCTTGCATTTAAACTAGTTATCAGGCTATAATGACTGCCCCAAGGTAAACTTTGATACTTGGTGGATGGACGTGACACAAAAAGGGAGAACAAAGTAAATCTTTCCAATAAGAAAGTGCACCTCATAAAGGCATTTTCAGCTATGCAAGATTGAGATAAACTTCTCGTCTGTGGCTTTCTGCAGCTCTTCTTCCAGCCATTTTGTTTTTGTGGGAAGACTCTGAAGATGTCAAAATACATTAAGAGTGAGAAATATATATCAGCTACCCCACCACTCATATCGGGCTTCTACACCTCTTACGAGGACAAGAGATCAGGCCCACCCAAAGTGGAACACAATTCCTTTCTAAAATCTAATCAGTCAGGTATGAAACTCCTTTGTATTTTATGGCAATGCACACTCAACAGACTGCTTATCCAAGTAGGAAATTTTACGTAATGTCATTCAGAGCTTTTCAACCTGTGGTACGTGTACCACCAGTGGTACTTTAGCACCTGGCTGGTGGTACGCGAGCCCTAGCTAATTGTAGTGAGGGAGGGAACCAGTTAAAGCGGAGCCACACAGACCTGGAGCAGATCAGCTGGACCTGCAGAGCTGGCAGAATCCCCAGGATCTGCCGGATGGCGACATGCCAATTGGAGCTTCTGGCGCACCCAGAAGAGAGAAAGAGGTGGAGGGCGGAGAGAAGGTATAAAAGGGGCAGACTGAGAACAGAAGACGCTTTTCTTACCGAAGCAGTGAAGAGAGACAGAGCAGGTTTCCAGTTTACCAAGTCAGCCGACATAGACGTGTGGAGGACGGCTCTCGTCTTCCATGTCCAGTTTGGCATTGCTGGGGGGGGTCCTAAAAGGGCCAAAGAGTCTCCTTGGAGGGGTGACCAGATAGAAGGGGCTTTTGCAGAAATGCAGGGGAGCCGCAACCCCCCCGTTAGTGCCTGCATTCCCTTTGTACCGGCAGACGAAAGACTGGCCATAGTAATATGGCCAGTTACTAGGCTGCAGACAGCCGAAGTCAAACTTACCATCAGGCAACATTAAAGCAGCGTGGAAGAGACAGGGGTAAGATTCCTCTCTTATACCTTAATCATTTTCTTTTCACCTATATAAGCTGCTAAGTATCTTCCCCCCTGTGGAGAGGGAGGGGGGAATTCAACCCTCCCTTCAAATAAGGGGCAAGCAAGCCCAGGGGTGTTTTTTTTAAAAAAAAAGTTGAAAAAAAAACGAACTAAAAGAAAAGAATTTTCAATGTACTTGGGGGACACCCAGTGGTTAAACCTGAAATTGCAATCTGACTTTCACTTTAAAAAAATCAAGAAAATGTTAAATATAAATATAAGAAAACTATTAAATGACTGATGGATAGCAATGAGAAGTATGTTAATTTAGATAAGAGATAGTATGTATTAAAGGAAAAGAGAGAGAGGAAGTATTGGTTACAACAATTTGGAGATTTGTAATAATATGTATTTGTCTGAAATGGAACTATTGTAACCCAGACACCACGTTGCTTTTTAAACATATTATTGTAATATTGGAAAACTAAGAGAGAGAGAGAGAGAGAGAGAGAGAGAGAGAGAGAGAGAGAGGCGCCTGTTTTCAGAGGAATAGTGAGCGAGTGCCTGTTTTCAGAGGAAGGGTGAATGAGCAAGCAGCATGTTTTTTGGGGAAGGGCAACCAAGCAAGCAAGCGGTGTGTTTATCAAGCATGTGTTTTCAGGCAAAAGTTGAGTTAGTGAGTGAGCTGGGCAGGAGCCCAGGAGAGCAGCTACAGCTGATCTGCGTTTCTGCGGAGCCACCCAGAAGTGCAGATCAGCTGTAGCCCAGCACTGATCCTGGAGCTTCTGCTAAATTAGCAAGCAGCATGTTTTCCGGCAAAGCGTGAGCAAGTGAGCTGGGCAGGAGCCCAGGATTGGTGCGCACAGCTACAGCTGGAAATTAGCTGAAGCATCAGACATGCATTTGCACAGCAGATGCCTTAGTTGTTTTGGTACAGCAATTAAGTCAGACAGGTACAGTGTCAAGACTGACTTCTGCTTTCACCTATATTCCACTTTGCTCACAGCTTGACAAAGAAAAGAGAGGTGAGATGGAATGCAAGGGTGGGGAGATTTGCGTCAGAGCATTGCCAGTTTCCATCAGACCATGCTTCCCCCCCTCAAGGACACATCGAGCAGGTGGGCTAGCTTGGTTTGCTGGCTTCCCATAACAAATGAACAGAAGTAATTGGTGGACATAATGGATTGCAGGTGTCCCACAAGGAAAGTGGGGAATTAACTATGCTAGGTTTTGCATGAGAAACCCAGAGCTGGTTTTGCTTCATCTATGCCAGGGGTCGGCAGCCTGAAACACTGAAAGAGCCACTTGGACCCGTTTCCCTCACAAAAGAAAAAACTGGGAGCCACAAAATGCGTGTGTGCATGTGTGTGTGCACGCGCGCATGCACGGAATGGGGTTTGATTGAAGAGTGGAGCCTAAGGTGAGACATGCACTGGCCCTGCCCCCGTTCAGCTCTGGTATAGACGGCTCTGCCGTCCTGGCTTCTTCTCCCCTCGGAAAAGACTGCTCTCCCCCCACCCCGCGCTCTCCCTCCCTGGGACTTTCTCTGGGAGGAATTGGAGTGCGAGGAATTTTTCTTCACAGCTCGCACCTCCTTCTTCAGGAAATCCTTTGGCAAGCCAAGCCTGCAAGTAAGCACGCCCTATTGTTGCGGCCAAAATATGGATGCTCTAATATCAATAGTAATCTTATTACTCCTTGCAGTGGGACTTCTTTGCAGCTCAACACGACATAAGACCTCTCCAAAGTCACTGCATCTGAGGTCCAAGAGTTGCCTCTGGCTTAGCATCTTCTGCGACTTCACATGCACAACCACTTGCTCTTTCACGCCCTGCCACCACCCAGCAACTGGGGCAACCAAGGTGGGAATCTCCCTGGCATTTTGGTGTTCGCCTGCCTCCCCTCCCTTGCCTGCAAACTCCCGCCACCCCTGCCTCTCCTCCAGGTAACACCTGCCAGCCCCCAGACGCCTCGTGAGTCACCCTCCTGACTCGGTCCACTCAGGAACGGTGCAAACCCGCTGCCCCTCTCTCGGTCCCCTTTTCGCTGCTCTCCTCCCGGCTATCACTTCGGCACGTGCCCAGCCTGCCCAGCTCCCTTTTCCACAGCGCTCACTTTGTTCCCCGATGAACTTCCAACTCCGCCCACGCCAGACTCTTGGGGCACCGCTCGCAGCAGAGCAGCTGCCTGGCACCTCTTGCCAGGTGGTGCCTCCGGACAGTGGTATCCCAGGATCGTGACCTTTTGGTAGCGCACGAACAGCATTGCCCAGCAGCAGCTCCAAGGCCAGCCGTGCGCAGGGGGAGAAGAGTAGTAGTATGGAGGGGGAGAGGAAAGGGTTACCGCAAGATGGGCGGGCCAAGCAATAAATAGCCCGCCCGAATATTTATTTATTTATTTATTTTATTGGATTTATATACCGCCCTTTCCCAAAGGACTCAGGGCGGTTTACAGGGTATTTAAAACAGGAATACAAAAGTTAAAAACAATTAAAAAAATTACATCAATCCCTAAAAAAATAAAAACCCCAATTAAAATTAAAATTAAAATTCTCAGCCTGGGCCAGAGAGCTCGAAGAGCCAGGTCTTCAGGTCCCGGTGAAATGAACGGAGGTCGGGGGCAGTCCTAAACTCCACGGGCAGCTGGTTCCAGAGGGCAGGCGCACCCACTGAGAAGGCCCTCCCCCGGGTGTTATCCGCCGGCAATCTTTTACCGGCGGCACCCTGAGAAGACCCTCCCTGTGGGAGCGCACTTGACGAAGGGAACTTGATGTCAGCATCAGGTGTTCCCTCAGATATCCCGGACCCAAGTCATTTAAGGCTTTATAGGTCATCACCAGCACCTTGAATCTCACCCGGAGGGCAACCGGGAGCCAATGCAGCTCACGGAGTAGAGGTGTTACATGGGAGTATCGGGAAACCCCCATCACAACTTGCGCGGCCGCATTCTGCACCAGCTGAAGCCTCCGAGTGGTCCTCAAGGGCAGCCCCATGTAGAGACCGTTGCAGTAGTCTAAACGGGAGGTCACGAGCGGTCCAGGTAGGGTCGCAACTGGCGCACCAGGCGAACCTGGGCAAAAGCCCCCCTGGTCACGGCTCCTATATATCTTCAAAATTGAGCCGTGAATCCAGGAGGACGCCCAAGTTGCGAGCCCTATCATAGAGCTGGGGACATCACAACTACAAACGCCCATGTGACCAAAACACTGGCTTAGAGCCGTCGCTTCTGATTGGCCCAGGGCAGAGAGGCACGTGCACTTTGCGGACTTCTCCATTCTATTCATGAAAAGTACGAGTGGCTAGGATGGAGCATGTGGGTTCCAAACATACAACTGTGTGTAAGTGCACGCCCTGGGTGCCTGGCTGCCCTTTATTTTGCTTCTCAGGCGGAGGAAAAGGCTTCAGAAGTGTTTTTGATAAGCTTGGTTCCTCTTGTGGCTTCGATTACGGTACCACGCACAAATGTCCTGCTTGGGCGTGAACATCGCTGAACGTATGTGAAATTTAATTCCCAAATAAAAACAACATGTCACAAGTAATGAAAGTCCCTCTCTGGGAAGAATTGAAGTGTGAGGAGTTTTTCTTCACAGCTCGCACCTCCTTCTTCAGGAAATCCTTCAGCAAGCCAAACCTGCAAGTAGGCAATTGTTGGCATCCCTCGAGGTTGCTCCCGGGGTGCCATCTGGGCAGGAATCTTCGGGCCAAGGCCTGCACCCTACCCTGGCCTGACCCATTGCAGGCTGTGCCTACGTCTGCAGTCCCACTTGCTCTTTCCAGCTCCAGAGCTAGCACTTATCTCACCCAGAGCTCCCACGTTTCCCTTCCTCCGTACATAAATTCTACCAAGGATCCATGTGAACCAGGAGTCTTGGAAGACCCAAGTGCAGAAGAGGTAGTGAGATAGCTGGAGGGTTTTTTTGCCCAGCAGAGCTGGCAAGGAGAAAGAGGTCAGTGGGCCAGGCAGGCACCACGGAGGAATCTCTCAGAAGAGGCCCCAGAGATCCGCCGCCCACAGGGACCGAGAGGGGAAGCTTCCGAGACCCCCAGCGACCCCCCCCCCGCGCTAGCAGAGGCGGCGGTGGAGCAGGGCAAGGGGAGACCCGCTAGGCAGGGAAGAGGCGGGCCGGGGGCACCCCGAGTGGCCACCCCCAGCAGCACAGCAGGTAGAAAAAGGGCCCACTCACCTTTCCAGTCCTCCCGTCTCTTCCACTGCTGCCACCACGTGCAGTCCGAAGAAGCAAAGAGGTTTATGGGCAATCCCACAAACCAAAGAAGTTCAACCACTCAATTCAAACTTCGCGAGGTGTTTTTTTTTTCATGAGAAGTTTGAAAATTGATTGGTTGAACTTTTTTAGTCCCGCTTTTATTTGGACTTCACATGGCAGAGGAGGACTAGGAGCTGCAGGAGACGGCTGAAAGAGCCGCATGCGGCTCCGGAGCTGCGGGTTGCCGACCCGTGGTCTATGCCAATATGGTTTATTCAGTAAAGTTTATACTCTTGGTAAAATAATGTCCAAGGAGTTTCTTCTTCTGTATCTACCAACTGGACAGTTGACATACAGACTCCAATGCATAGTTAAGAGTGCAGGAAAAACAATTGCCACCAGCCTGCTTTTCATTGAAGACCTGGATATTGTGCGGGTCAGAAAGAGGGTTGAGAAAATATCTACAAATCCCTCACATCCTGGACATAAACTGCTGCAACTCCTTCGCTTGGGACACCACTATGGAGCATTGATTGCCAAAACAACTAAACACAAGGACAGTTTTTTTCTCCCTTGCCATCACTCCGCTAAAGACTTAATTCCCACAGCACTGTCTCATGCCTAAGGATATTTACCCATGTACAGTAAGGCTGTATTGCTGTTGGTATCTTATGACACTCACTTTGTTGGTTGTACCTTATGCTTTATGATTGTATCTTATGATTTATTTTATCACTTTGTTGCTTGTATGTATACTGAGTGTTTATGCACCAGGAACAAATTCCTCATGTGTCCAATGATATTTGGCCAATAAAGAATATTCTGTCTATAAGGAAGCTATTCTGTTAGGATCCCAAAGGTGCTTTTCTAAAAGACTGTTGGACTTTCTTTGTATTTTTCCTTGAAAACGTTTCTTCAGTTCTTGGATGAGAAGAGAAACGTCTTCAAGGAAAAACCAAGAAAATCCAGTTGACTTTTAGAAAAGCACCTTTGGGACAACCATGATCCGGATGATGGAGAATCTCCATGGACATTTATTTGGTTAGGAAGCAGCCAGCACTGTTGCGTAGCCACATGATAGTCATTTCCAGCCAGAGTCCTTCTGTATGTGACGAACTTCAACTCCCATCATTCTCAGCCATTGTGGCCTCTGGATTAGTCCTCTGGTAAGAAACGATGGAAGTTGCTGCAGCCAACTCATTGGGGGCGGGGGCACCAGATTTGGAAAGAGTCTTGTTGAAATTGAGGGTACAGGACATGCTTTTCAGGACTATCTTGGGGAAAACCAATACAGATACAGAAATGGGAGCTCTGGAAGATTGGGGGGGGAACCCAGTGTTTTCGAAGAACTGAGATCTCTGGGCCATCCGAATGTTCCTTTCAAGACTAAAATAAGATCCAAAACCATGGGAAACATTAGTGCTTTTACTGGATCCTTAACTTTGTTCTTGTGATGCACGGGGCACCCAACTTCTGTGTGTTTGTGGTTCCTTAGGGCAGTGTTTCCCAACCTTAGCCATTTTAAGATGTGTACACTTCAACTCCCAGAATACCCCAGCCAGCATTACTGGCTGGGGTATTCTGGGAGTTGAAGTCCACTCATCTTAAAATGGCTAAGGTTGGGAAACACTGCCTTAGGGAATGCTTGTGTAAGAAGCGACTTTTACATCACCTACTGATATTTAAAGGAAGTGACATGGAATAAACCCTTCACTCAGAAAGCGGCATGCAGACGTCCCCAAGCTACCAGAACAAAGTTATTGCCGTGTCTGTTTCTTTCTGTGAAAACTCACACAAGAATCACACTGTTGAAATGCATATATTTATTGTTAAAGAACTCCACCTGCAACAGCCAGAGGAAAAAGGATGGCATCCAGAGGCCTGCAAAGCTCAGACAGGCTATTTTCCAGGCAGTCTTTGTGCAGGACATCCAATCTGGTAAACATAGACTTAAAGTAGGCTTATTGGTGCCTCAAGAAGAAAACGGACCCCAGGAGAACCAGATCCCAGGGACAGAGCGGGCTGTTGGCAGAGGCCCCTCGCTCTGTTCAGAATAATAAATAGCAACACATGTGTTGGTCTTTTTTAAACATTATGAAAAACGTCATTACTTACAAAGTACTCTGAAAACAATACAGTCTGCATTATAGAATAGAATAGAATAGAATAGAATAGAATAGAATAGAGAATGGAATGGAATGGAATGGAGCTGGAAGGGACCTTGGAGGTCTTCTAGTCCAACCCCCTGCTCAAGCAGGAGAACCTATACCATCTCAGACTAGACTGTCTAGTCTTTTCTTAAAAATCCCCAGTGATGGAGCGCCCACAATTTCTGGAGACAACTTCTGTTCCACTGGTTAATTGTCCTCACTGTTAGGAACTTTCTCCTTAATTCCAGGTTGCTTCTCTCTTTGGTCAGTTTCCATCCAATGTTTCTTGTCACAGATCCTCTGCTGAACACGAGGGAACCACCATCCTTTCTGGTGCTGCCGGCAGAAATGTGGTGGTGGAGAAGCTCTTCGGGTTTCTCAGCCTCCCTCCCGTAGCTTCGTTTTTCCGGTTAAAGATCCAGCTTCTCCCGCATATTCCTAAGTGATATTTTTATCAGGGCCTAGTACTGTTTGTCATCAGCATGACATCCTTCCCCTGACAAAATGTCTTTGCATCAAACATGAACAGTAAGCAAATGAAGTGATGTTTGGTCCTTCTTGTGACCAAGAGCCTCAAAGCCGGGTGCGCGGCCAGACTCATTGGACCAAGGAAAGCTGCTGTTCTCAACACTGTTTTGCACTTAGCCACAAACCATGGTTTACGTGTCTGGATTTGGAAAGCCCAAATTAATCACACTCTATTGGGCCTGGCCCCGATGATCATTGCAACCATGCTACAATTAACATGTGGGTTTAGGCAGTCCAGTCCAGTGGTTGAAAGGACTGAGGTCCATAAATATGGAATGGGATTTCCTGCCCAAGGTGGGACCTTCAGATGGCCGGCCCTGGGAGAGGCTCTTAGGTCGCTGAACTGTAGGGACTGCTGCAGGCCAATGTGCTGGCAGCTGAGTGCCGGGGGATACTCCGCCTAACGGAGCAAGGGGTCTTCATGTCAATTGCACCAGCCCAGCAAAATGTCGTCAGGATATAGTTGCACCTACAAATCCCTTTCCTTTGGCGTTTTGAGATTCCTCAAAGTGTCCTCAGAGAAGATGTCCATGAAGAGAACTGGCCTAAGAAACAGATCCCAACCTGACACTGCAACAATGTTGCCCTCCATATTAGAGGGTGGTGAGGAGTGACTTGCATCTTTTCCTTGCTCCTACACAACAGGCAGCCTCTGAAGACCCACCAAATGGCAAAACAGTAGACACAGAGCTTCAAAACAGAATTAGGGCAGAATTCATCACTAAGCCCATGTTACTGTAAGGAAAAACTTAGCAACAACACTGGCATTCTTAAAATAACATTCTGCCATCAAGCCAACTTGCAGAAGAATTTTGCATGCAATTCCATCCAGATCAGATTTTATCAAATATTTTTCCGTATTCCAAGAAGACAAAGGCAAGTTGACTAAAATACGCTGCTGCTGTCACCACTGGCTTTTTTTTTGTCTGAGCTCCATAAATCCCGGAATGCTCTTTGTTTATGATTCTGGTCCAAGAGCATCCACAGGGGAATAAAACAGTCAAAAGTGCAAAGTCCTGCTGGGTTTTTTTTCATATGCGCTGAATGTGCAACGTTTATAATGAAGGGCTTCAGTTTTCCTTTGCTAACCTGGTCCAGCCAAAACTGAATTCTTCACATAATTCTACCATTTTTCCTATGGAATACAAAAAATATATAACATCATCTTATCTTTGATGCTCTTCGTTCTGGTTGGCATCCCCAGGTGTGGAAGCACGGAAGCAATAAGAGTGTCTCTGCAATGGCTGGCCTGGTCCAATGCTATGCAAAGTAGGCCCAGAGGAAGACCCCAGCGCTCATGCACAAGACCAGGTTGATGTTGAGGATGTGCTTCACCAGAGGTGGTTCATCAAGTGAAGCCGTGACTCCAGCTTTGGGTTCAGCAGGCATCGCAGGTGAGTCCTTATCTCTGCTCTCCATCCCACAGACCCACAAAAACAGGCTCATTAATTTAGACTCCTCCTTCTTTGTGTCCAAGGGACCTGCAGGCAAGACAATCAGCGGTAAGAACGCCATGAGGCACTCAAAATCTCCCCATTTGGACCTCTGGAATTTGCTGGCATGTTCTGGGACCAATCCAGACAGTCGCTAGGAGTCAACGCTGACTCAAAGGCACCAAAACCAAAATCAGATTAGCTGCCGGTCCCAGAATTTGTCATTATAAATCTTAAATCTCAGATGAGTAAGATTTATTTTCCTAATTTGACTTTTACAACTTTTGTAAGGGATCTCCTGGGCTTTGCCAAGGTTCGCCTCTAGGGGTCACTACAAGACCGTGAAATCCCCTTCATCCCTTGGGAGAAAAAGGCAGCCCTGGGATTCTCCTCTGGGTATCTCAGATGTTGGGGCTTCTAACATCAGTATGATTTTCCAACCTCTTTACTGCTGGGGTGGGGAGCGCACCCAGGATTTTGTAGCCCGGGTGTGGGATGCCCAGAATTGCTTTGGAGCCAAGTAATTGCTTCAGCCCCAGAAAACTGCATCTCAGCCTCCCTTAAAGCAATGGAAATGCACCACCCCCACCCCATTTAAGGGTTTGGAGACCTGTTAGACAACTGAGCAAACAGGAGAATCTTCCTGGACGAGAAGCAAAATGTTTTCAAGGAAAAACCCAAGGAATTCCAGTTGCCTTTTGGAAAAAGCACCTTTGCCATAACCACGACCTGGATGAATCTCCTTAGACAACACAGCAAACCAGCTCTGGTGGCCACAGGGGATTCTGCTCCTGCCCAGCCTGCGTTCACAAGTCCTCCTGGCTTCCTGATTCACATGCAAGAACCCGCCCCCCCAATCAGAATTTGGGAGACAGAAACTCAGCTGATCAAGGCTACTTGGGGTTGGGAGGGAGGAGATACATTTGAATCCTCCCCTTTTCACTGTATTAGGATCAATGTTTTTTCTCTTCCCTTTCATTGTGGACAATGGGGGGGGCACAGTGCTAACCCCCCCCCTCAGAGATTAGAATGGCCCCAATCCTGATGACTTTTCATAAGGCTTTAAAAACTTCTGTGGAGCCGTGTATAGTCTCCGCATACGTTGTATGGGCCCTGTGGCTTGGACTTCATATTAACTAGTTAATTATCTCAGCTGCTGTGTATATTTATTTTGGATGATTTGGTGTTTTAAATGTTTTTATAGTTTTAGAATTGCCACCTAGGGTCATTGGTTGAGATGGGCAGCTACAGAAATTGAATGAATGAATGAATGAATGAATGAATGATAGATAGATAGAGATGATAGACATAGATGATAAATGGATGGATAGATAGATAGATAGATAGATAGATAGATAGATAGATAGATAGATAGATAGATAGAGAGATGGATGGATGGATGGATGGATGGATGGATGGATGGATGGATGGATATATAGATAAAGAGATGATAGACATAAATGATGGATGGATAGATAGATGATAGAAAGAAATGATAGACATAGATGATGGATGGATGGATGGATGGATCGATCGATTGATCGATCGATCGATAGATAGATAATGATAGATGACAGAGAGATGATAGAGAGATAAAGAGATGATAGATAGATGATGATGATAGATAGATAGATAGATAGATAGATGATAGATAGATAGATAGATAGATAGATAGATAGATAGATAGATAGATAGATAGATGATAGATAGTGTCAGAATCCATTTATATCATATTCATAAATGGAATGTTTCAAACATTATTCCATGGATTCTGCCATCTCCCGAAGAGAAGAGGATAGATGTGTATTGAACCGGTATTAGGCATTTCAAAGGAAAGGAGAAGCCTTTTGAACTGGGGAAACAAAAGGGGGGGCTAGCATCTGGCTTTTGTCACGGAAGACAGCAATAAACATGAAGGGTCCTAAGTTCCTTTTTCCCACGAGATGGATGATACCAGAGAAAGGATGGGGGACTGACCAAATGGGGTTAAGGGGGGGGGTTAAACCGGGAACTCTTTATAAGGGTTTACTTCATGGGATAATATTAAGTCCTGTCTCGTTTCCTACAACCAAGCATGTCATAGTAAAGATTCTTTTTGGAATAGATTTGACTCCAAGAATTTTGTCTTCCTAAGACGTGGTTTGGGTGGGTCCTGACAGATAGATAGGCAGGCAGGCAGGCAGGCAGTAACTTGGGATTGTTATTTCAATCAGTCAGTTTGCTGCCCTGATTCAAAATGGTGGCTCCACCTGATCAGTTCAAAGACTGGAACCTACTTTAGACTGGGGGCTCTGGCCAATTTGTCCTCTGCTCCGTCCCTTTGAAGAAGGAGGTCAAGGCACAACCTCTCCACAGCCCAAACTCGTGGTCTACATCAGGGGAAAGGTTCTGCTCCTCTCCCAGATGGGCTGCTTACCTGAATGGTTTTTGCAAGTGTTTTCTGGACCATCCATGATTTCCAGTTGCCCCGGAGAAGGAACAGCCTCGTGGTTTCCTTTGACCGGAACGGACAACGATGCAGTTGGAACATCATTTTTTCTTGGAACATCCTTGCGGGTGAACCAGGTGAGGCGGCTAACCTGTTTGGACAAAAAATTAGGGTTCAGCAGAATGGCTTCCTTTCTTTCGGAGATCCAATCCACACGCGAAGGGCACCACAATCAGAGTTCGGTGCCATTCTTAAGTAAGCCTGACAAGTTCATCATCGGCACAACTCCTGCTCCGAAAGACCAGCTCCACCAAGAGTTTTATAGGAGCAACCAGGCAACGGAGCCTCCCATTGCCAGCAACTGGGACTGGCTCCATTATTGCCATTCCAAGCACCGGGCCTGGCAGTGTGGATGGCCGGCGTGGCTTGGATGGTGAGGTAAGCGTGCAGGTGGGGAAGAGTCCCAAGGGTCTTTACAGCCAAGCTAAAACGGAGAAAACCTAAACATTCTGCGTACTTCCTGGCCTCTGCTAACATAGGTATCTGTGGAACTAGCAAGGTTGCACCATAGTTTTTGCCTCTCTATAGACAATCAACCAGTGGAACTGCTTTGCCCCCAGAAATGGTGGGCGCTCCATCCCTGGAGGTTTTTAAGAAGAGACTAGACATTCACCTGTCTGAGATGGTATAGGTTCTCCTGCTTGAGCAGGGGGCTGGACTAGAAGACCTCCAAGGTCCCTTCCAGCTCTATTTCTCTTACTGTCTTTGGAAGAAGACCTCACTGCAAAACAGGCAACTCCAAACAACCTATTTCTGCTATTTAATGGAGCTTAATTCAGAAAAAAAAGTACAGCTAGTCTCAATTTACACTTCTTTTAGTGACTGTTCAAAGTTACAACCACACTGGAAAAAGTGACTCATGACCGTTTTTCACACTTACGACCACTGCAGCATCCCCAGGGTCACGTGATCAAAATTCAGATGCTTGGCCACTGACTCACATTTGTGACGGTTGCAATGTCCCCAGGGTCACGTGATCCCCTTTTGCGACCTTCTGATAAGCACAGTCAATGGGGAAGCCAGATTCACTTAACAACCGTGTCCCTAACTTAATGACTTCAGTGATTCACTTAACAACTGCAGCAAGTAAGGTCGTAAAATGGGGCAAAACTCATTAAACAAACGTCTCAGCAACAGAAATTTGGGGCTCAGTTGGGGTCATAAGCCAAGGACTGCCTGCATTTCTGTTGAGACGGGCATTTATTCTACCCATCTGGCCGACTGTCTTTCTCTATGCAACTCTTAAGTCAATTCCTTCTGACTGATTTTACTCCAGGTAGCCAGATCACCTTAAGCAGTTCATGAGAGTGAAAGCAGCCAGCGCCCCTCTCAATGTGCATATACCATTTCCTCCAGGGGGGGCTCCGTCGAGAGGCTGACAGCCACCACCACGATGAGCGTGATCACCCCCAGGATCATGGAGAAGTAGAGATAATGCACGTATTTCACCACAGCTGGACGGTCATCTGACTCTCCACAGCCTGGCTGCAGGTAGACGAAATCCAAAACCATCCGGATTAGGCCTATCACCATGCCAACTGAAAGACCACAAAATGCCCCCTGAAGGAAAATCAAGAAAAGAAACCAGGTTAGTTCCTGCCCCGAAACCAGCTGCCCTCTTTTTAGAATCACAAGAGTTTGCAGGCCTCCTGTCAGCTGCCACCTTACGTTTGCATGTGTGCTTTGCTACCATGCAGGGACAGTCTGCCATGAACTCTGAGGAAGGTGGATGGGAGGGGGAATGCTTGGGGGAAAGCAAAAGTAACCATTGTATCTCCCCCAGACGCTGCTTCAAGGTCAGCCGGCTGGTGCATACCAACAATGCTTGAACTGTCCGTTCTGAAAACATCTTGCCTGAATCCGATTAGTCATGGGGGTGGGGGGTCAGTGATGGGAGGCAGTGAAGAGACGGAAAAGTTGAACTTTGGGGATTTCGGAGTGTGATTCTCAGTTCTGGTTATGCATTGCTGCAATACAATTAACTTCTAATAAAATTACACCTGTGTCAACAAATGGAGCCAAAGATTGTTTCTAGAGGTTTAAGTGGTGGCAGGTCTGACACCACCCAAAAGTGCTCGGAGTTACCTTCTCGTTTGTCCGCTTCCAGAAGCATCCGAGGATAAACACGATGGCCACAGGAGGCTGCAGGTAAGAGCTGATGGTCTGGATGTAGATGAACAGCTGCCCACCCTGGCTGGCTTGCACCAGTGGGATCCACAAGATGGAAATGATTATAAGGAGCAGAACAAATACCCTGTGTGCAAAAGAAAGGCTGGGTCATTTGGATTTCAAGCTCTTCCAACTGGGGGTGAGCAGATCATGGCAGTGAGCGAAGCACTTCCCATCGGGAGCTTTGGAATGGCGGATTTGAACTGAGCTCGGCTGGGAAAAGCGCTCTGGCCTTCCAGAAGCAAAGCCCTTCTCTGCCGTTCATTAAAGGATCCTGAGCTTTTTCAGGCTTCTGGATGAGTCTGAGGAAAAGTTACGTCAGGCCTGCCATCTTCAGCATACCTTGCCTCACTGGCATCCTGCCATAAAAGGGAAGGGGAGAGGAGGATGGGGAAATAGGGAATGGGCAAAAGGAGGAAGGGAAGGGATGACAGGATTGACAGAGGTGTCGATCTGGAATGAGCCAACCGATCAAGGACGAAACCATGAAAGTGGAATGCAAAAGTACACTAAAGAGGCACCAAATCTCAAAGCCATTCCCCAAACACCTAAGACGAATACGACTGGACCCTGATGGACTGGTCAAGGGAGAGGGAACCCAGAGACAGGAGAAAACACAGGCTTTGCATGGGATTATTCAGATCCAGCTTTCCTTATCCTGTAATCACTTGAACTTAGTAGAAGTGAAACTTTCCCTTCAATCATGGAGTCGAGGGTCTAACCTTCCTAAGGACCAAATCAGGACAATTCTGACAAGTTGCTTTTACAGAACCCACTCATGAACATTGAGATGCAAGTTGAATCCCTGGAAAAGGTCAGGCTCCTTGAATCACCATCAGAGAGGTGCCGCGCGCACATACAAAGTCCAAAGCATTTCCTTCAAATGATCTTCAGAATAAGCTCAGCCCTTAAAGGACTTCTTTGGTCATTTTTTTGGCTACTGCTTGCCTCCTAAGGGTACTCCTGGGGCTCTTGCTAGATGTGTCCCATGGGCTTACCTGCCAACGATCATGAGCTCCCATTCAGAAGACAGAGGTCGAAGATGTCGCCAAAGGTCCATGGTGAAAATGGTGCTTGCGCTATTGAAGATTGAAGTCAAAGAGGACATCAATGCTGCAATCATGACTGACATCATAAGCCCCCTTAGTCCTGGAAGCAAAAAGCCTGGATGAGAATATTCCTTACCAGTGTCCTCCTCAGGAATCAAAAGAAGTTTGCAGTTTACTCAGAAAGTTCTTACTATTTGCTAAGTCATAGCTTGCAATCCAACTTCAGAAAAAAAAGAATAAAATCAGGAATTTGTTTCCTTTGATAAAGAAAAAAAATCTAATTTACTTTTCATAGAAGTATAGAATCACAGAATAGAATGGAACAGAACAGAAAAGGACAGGACAGCACAGAAAAGAACAGAATACTTTATTGGCCAAGTCTAATTTATCAAGGAATTTATCTCGTGTGCAGAAGCTCTGAGTGTACATACAAACAATAATCATAAATCGTAAGATATAATCATAAATCATAAGATACAATTGATAAATCGTAATATACCAATAGGAGAAGGTAGTGGGAAAGATGACAGGTGAGAAAGATGAGAAGATGCTATTCCATCTAGTTTTATGTTATCTGCAAATGTAATTATTTCCTCCACCATTAATCTAAGTACTGAATGAAAAAAATAGCATACCAGACCCTCCTAAAGCAGCTCATTTGCTCTAGCAAGATAAGGAACTTTTGGACACTACTCCTAGTACCCATTACAAGCCAGCTAAGGATCCATCTAACAGACAAGTAATCCAGCCCACATTTCAGCTTGCTAGCTAGATTGTCATGTGGTACTTTATTAAATGCATTACTAAAATCAAGATAAATTATAACCACAGCATTCCCCCAATCTACTAAAGAGATTTCCACATCAGGAAAATGAAATAAGATTTCATGGTTCATAAAACAGTGAAGGTCAGAAACCAATTTCCTATGAGGAACAGTAGAGGATTTCTTTGCATACAAAATGTTATCTGCCGGGAAAGAAAGTTGTAGTCTGAAAGGATGGCCAAAAAGAAGAATTAGTCTTACTTTCTATTGCCCAGAGAGGACAGGACCAGAATCAATGGGTTAAAACTACAATGAAAGAGATTCTCGGCTAGACATCAGAAGGATCGCTCTCGCTATATAAACTCTCTTCCACAACTGGCAGGCTGGAATGAAAAACTCTTCCAGAAGTTCTGCCTTTTCCATGCTTGTTATTCTTTAGCTATATTTCCCTAGCATGTGTATCATATTTTATCTACCTTTTTATTCTGAAGATAACATAGGAGCCCCTTTTGCTGTTCTTAGCATCCTTTGTCAACCCCAAATCATTCTGAGTAGCCAGCAAAGCTATGACTAGAAGCCAACTTGACTTTGTCCAAAACAGATCATGCCAAACAAATCTTATTGCATTCGTTGACAAAGTGACTAAATTAGTGGTCCGGCAAAATGCTGTGGATATAATTTACTTGGACTTCAGTAAGGCATTTGATAAAATAGATCAGGGCTTTTCAACCTTCTCACCCATTGTACCACTTTTAGGATATGGCAACATCCGAGTACCACGAGTCGCCTAGCAAGGTGTCAAAAACTTGATGACCAAAAAAAAAAAAAGGAAAAAAAGTGATGAAGTACAGGTAGTCCTCGACTTACAACAGTTCGCTTAGTGACTGAAGTTACAATGGCACTGAAAAAACTGCCCCCCAAGCCACAGCTGAGCAAGACACCTGCAGCGCTCTTTCTCCTGTCCGAGGTTTTCATTGTTGTGAGCATTTCTGTTGAGGATTGGCAGTGGGGATGGGGTGGGGGGTGTTTGGTTTTTATTCCCCCCCCCTCTGCTGGGTGGTTGCAGCAGGTTTTGCTCACTTCACATGACCCTGGGACACTGTGACCATCATAAATATGAATCAGTTGCCAAGTATCTGAATGTAAATCACAAGACCCTGGAGATGCTGCAACGTTCCAGCTGATCGGCGCTTCTTCTGGGCTCAGAAGCGCCAGGATCAGTGCCGAGCTCCAGCTGGAGTCTGGCACTGATCCTGGCGCTTCCACTGAGTCCTGACAGCCCCAAAGAAGCGCTGATCCTAGAATTTTTGCTGAGCCCTGACAACCCTGCAGCTCCAGCCGTCTCTCGCTCAGGCTTCTGCAGTGCTGCCACCGGTTCAGCTCATTCCCCTCCCCAGCTACCACTTTTCTAGGATGGTTGCGTACCACCTGCTAGGTGCCAATGTACCACAGGTGGTATCCGTACCCCTGGTTGAAAAGCCCTGAAGTAGATTGCAACCTACTACTTGATAAGATAGAAAAAAGTGGGATAAACACAGTGATGGGATTCAATATGTGAACAACCGGTTCTCTGTGTGAATGCCACTTCCAGAAGTCCATTCTAGGCCTGGGCAACCAAAAATCAGCTACTGGTTCTGCCAAAGTGGTGCGAACTGGCTGAATCCCACCACTGGATAGACAGCATCACGCCAGATGGATCTCTAAGTGGCTGAAAACCCGCACTCAATGTGTAGTCCTCAGTGGAATTATATCTACATGGAGAGAAGCAAGCAGTAGGGTACCCCACATTTCTGTCTTAGGCCCAGTACTTTTCAACAACTTCATAAACAATTGAGATAAGGGAATAGAAGGAGAATTCATCAAATTTGCAGATGACACCAAGCTGGGGGGGGGAATAGCCAACACCTCAGAAGCTAGGCTGAAGATTCTGAAGGCAGAATTGAACACTGGGCCCAATACAATAAAATACAATTCAGTTGTGAGAAAAGTAAAGCAATAGTCTGCTTATGAAGGCAAAAATGCCTTGGGCTCCCATCAGTCCTACTGCAATTCTGCCTGTCGGCCATGCCCCTCATCAGATTAATGAGAAGCCCCTTACCCAGTGGCAGAAGCTCAATGACAAGTTTTGGGTACGCAATATCTGAACATCCAGATGGGTTGCCACAGATCTCTTTACAGGATTTGGGATCAGCACAGGCCACTAGATCTGCAACAAAACAGAACCAAAAGAAGTTATGAAAGGTGAGAGAAAGGCTGGACAATTCGAAAAGTTTTTTAAAAAAAGGATTAGAAATCAGATTCAGGACCGCCATTTTGAAATCAGAATGGGGCCTGTAAGATGAAAGTCTAGGGGTCCCAACCTCAACTTCTGGAAGCCCTCTGGGTCTTCCCAGCCCTGCCCCCTCCTGGAATCGCTACCGCACCTGCCTTCCCAGAAGAATGTCACCTAGATTTCAGCATATTTGAAAGATCAATCGCAACAGAGATATATTGTGGAATGGAGAAGATGGATTGAATATATTCAGAATAAATATGGGACTAAAAAGTTTCATTTAGCATTTGTATAAGTAGTGGATTTTTATGACGTATAATTAGTTAGTAGTTATTTCGTTAATATTATGACTATGGAGAGTTAAAGTGCGATAGAATTTAATGTTTTATTTTTGTTGTTAGCATATTTTAGATTATGCTTGTTTGTATTATTATACCCTGTATTCAGCTCTGGGAAGTCGGGGAGGGGGAGGGGAGGGGAGGGGAGGGTTGGGGAGAGGGGAGGGGGAGGAGGGTTTTTTTTTGTATTCAAAAATGTATTGTAAAACTTTTCAATAAAAAAAAGAATGTCACCTGAATTCTAATCTCTTACTTCCGTGTGGATGAAAATCAAGGTATTTACACCCCAAACTGCCTTTCAGTTGGTTAAAAGATCAAAATGCAAATGGTGAAATAATTTCTTTATAGCTAATTCTTGGCTACTTGGATATCTGCAGGCTAGAGCAATTTCAAAAGGTATAAAGAAAATCAAACTTTATTGCTAAAAATGTAAACCCCCTTTCTATCTGTAACTATTAAAACATTCAACAAACTTCCCAGGTCATGAGATGCAGTAGTTGCAACTGAAGGAACACGGCTTGAAGGATGAATCACTGTTAAAGTTTAAAGGCCCACTTGTATAACTTAAACAGAGAATTAAGAACATGAAATGAATGAGACTTTAAACACTAGAGGAAAACAAAAACCATAAATTAAACAAATTCCTGGCTACTTGCTTAATTTATTTCTATAGAAAGAACAATTGTCTGCAGCAAACTAGTTCAGTTACCTGGGCTGAACTGAAATTCTGAACTTTAATCAGAGTCTGAGAAGAACCCGTACTTTTCCCAGTCTCTCTCCACAGCTTCTGAGGGACTTCTGCCTGGAACCCTTTGTTTTAAATCAGCTAACCGTTTCTCTAGCCAGCAGATCGAGGGACAGTCGCATTTCAATCAACATGGTCAAGGGCATCTGTCTCCACTAGGTGTACTGATAGTCTACCTGGGCACCTGGCAGGCGAGTTGCCTTCATCCATCAATCAAGCTCTCCTCAGGAGCAACAATGGCTGTTTCACCACAGTGGCCAGGTTACCATGTCAGAAAGAGATCCAGGAGATTGGATTGTTTATTTTTGAGGTAGCTATTTTCTATGAACCCAGCCAAACATATACAGTATTTTCCCAGGGAATTAAGAGTAAGCAAAGTATAGCCGAATGGGTGAACCCAGTCAGGTAACTAAGTTTACATATCATGCTTAGTCAAATTGAATTATAATTTGCTTAACCATAGTTTATTTTTTCAAAATACAATCGCCTGAGTTTATTCAATGCAATAATCATTACAAAGAACCCACGAGTTCACATGGTCCCATAGGCACAAACAAGCAATCCACATCTCAGTTTTGTACGTTGTGTGAACATAGAGATGGACCCTAATCACCAGTAGATAAATAAGCAAAGAACATAAAAAGGCCAATTAAAAAAACAAAACAGCAACAACTTTATTGATTAGCCCTTGGGCCATATCAAAGTGCAAAGTTCCAGCACAAATTGTTACTAAAATTTGATAAAAGCAATTTAAAATGGAATGTGATAAAATACAATTTAAAATGGAATTAGAATAAAATATGATTTAAAATGAAATGGTAATAAAATACAATCTAAAATGAAATTGTAATAATGTACAATAATTTAAGATATAGATAAAATATGATAACATTATATTTCGGAGTCGCCCTTGCAATCTACCCCAATCAGTCCCACATATGCAGATCTCAACCGGATCATTTTGTTTAAGTACTGTGCTATGTTAAATGTTATTTTCAAGTTCTGGCTGGACATAAGGTAAGTTATTTTGACATGGGGATCCCAATGGGTCATTTGTTTGGCATATAGACCAAGATACCTGTCTCTCACCCTTTTATAAGCAGCAACAGTCAAATAGGATGTGAGCCAGGACCTCTACCTCTGCCGCTCCACAAATGCAGAGACATTCATTATAGGGTATAGCATGAAATCTCCCATATCTGACCATTGTGTCAAGTTGTTCAAATATCGCTCGCGTAAATATCTCCCTCAGATGTTTTGGGAGTTGTGATTTCAAATAACTGTCTACTTGAAAAGTACGTTTGTATTTACTCAGCCCTTTCAAGTTACCCACCTTACTAAGGATAGCTATATCAGTTTGTGCTTCTATATCCTTAATTTTTGGGGCAACTCTTTTTTTGGATTGTTCTCCTGTTACGCAAGAGACGGGAAAGCCACAGCTTCTTACAAAATTTGTTAGTTTGGTGATCCAGGAGATTTGTGATTGTAGTTTTATTTGCTCTAGTAGGCATAACTTGGGGAGTCTATCAGTCTCCATTTCATTAACTTTGCACCAGTAGTTATAAGCTCTAATTTTAGATAATGCCTGAATTGTATGAATTCCCAATTCAGCTCTAACTGTTGCAGCAAATGTTCTTGGATCTACACCCAAAATACTTCTCAGATGCTGGGATTGTGTTTGAGTAAAGACCCAAAATTTCTGCTCCATACAAGAACATTGTGGTAACCTTAGCCTTATAAACCTTGGTTAATGGGGATAGGGACCCTGGGTAACTATGGTTCTTTAGTTTGAGCAATAAATTCAAACGGGCTTTTGCTCTAAATGTACTCCGTTGATGATGGCAGGCCCAAGATCCAGTCTTGGAAAAAGTTACACCCAAATATACAAAGGTGTTAACTTGTTCAATTGGTTTACCATCTAATTGCCACTTATGTCTCTGATTGTTTCTTCCAAACACCATTAGTTTTGATTTAGATTTGCTAATGATTAGGGAGTTATCCTGGCAATAAGAGCTGAATCTTCTTAATAGCCTACGTAATCCTACTTGTGAGTATGATAATAAAATCATATCATCAGCATAAAGCAAGCTGTTACAATAAGTATTAAGGATCATCGGCATGTGTACCATGGTATCCTTCATTAACCCTGGCAAGTCATTGATGTATAAATTAAATAATAATGGGGCCAGGATACACCCTTGCCTTATCCCTTTATTTGTGTGAATCCTGTTAGTCAGGGTAAAGGGCTTTAATCAAAGCCAGGAGTCTGGGTTCTATTTTAAGGGATGTCAATTTACTCCATAGTACTTCTCTATTTACCATATCAAATGCTGCTGTAAGGTCTATGAAAGCAGCAAACAGGATAACTATCACAACTGTGAAGAGAGGAATAGAAAATTGTTCACTTCCCAGAAAAAATAATTCTAATTTTTTTTTAAAAAATCATGTAGAAAAGAAGAACCATACAGTATATATATTTGAGAACCACACTTCCCTTTGTATCCTGATTTGGTTTTGGTTTTAGCCCAGTCACGGTGAACTGAGAAAGAAAGAGTCTGAAAACACAGCCTTATTATATATTATTAAATAAAATATTAAAATATTGTAATAATTTATTAAATACTATAATAATAATTATTAAATAATAATAAATAATAAGGCTGTCTTCTCAGACTCTTTCTTTCTCAGTTCTTCCAGACTAAGCTAGAACCAAACCGAAGGGAAGCGTAATTCTCAAAAAAAGAAAGAGAGAGAGAGAGAGAGAGAGAGAGAGAGAAAAGAAGAAAGAAAGAAAGAAAGAAAGAAAGAAAGAAAGAAAGAAAGAAAGAAAGAAAGAAAGAAAGAAAGAAAGAAAGAAAGAAAGAAGAACTGGCTTCTTCTTTTCTAAATGATTTTTAGGCCACCACTCCACTCCTACCTGGAAAGAGGACACGGCTGATCATGCCAGGCAAGACCATCATGAAGAGAGGCAGGATCTTCAAGTAGGAGGCCAGCAGGGCACCGCCCTTGGCATGAGAGAGAGACTTTGCTGCCAGAGACCTTTGGACAATGACCTTCAAAGGAAAAAGGAGATGGACAGTGTTCATTTTCCCTTCTTCACCTAGAACAGCCTCCCACATCACCCCAAGTTCAAAGTCCAGGCAGGGCGTAGTCTATAAAGTCAAGATGAAGGTCACAATAGTCCAGTCAAAGTTTCAATCAAGTCTCATTGTCCTTGTCCCTCCCTCGCTTTATCTTTGTGTGAATTGGGGGGAAGGGGGAGAGCTTCTTTGAGAATTTTTCTCACATTGTTTTCTCTGCAGGGGAACTCAAGGCTGGCTTATCTGACTGTTGCCTTGGAAGCAGCTCTTCCTTCTGTCTGTCAAGGCCATCTGCTCTGTCCTCTACGCCAAATAGATAGTGGTTGGTGAGATGCTGGTGTGTGGTGCATTCTGAAGGCAGACGGTGCTGCCCTTGAACATGGGAAGCCTGGATTGAAATCTTTGCATAGTGAGGAGAGAAAGGGGGTGTCCCCTCTCTCCAAATGCTGCTCATTCAGAATATCCACTAATGGTGGATCATAGTGAGGAGCCAACCATATGAGTATTTATTTATTTACCAAATTTATTTTCCAAATTACCAGAAGGCAAGACAAGAAGCAAGGGATGGAAACTAACCAAGGAGAGAAGCAACCTAGCACTAAGGAGAAACTTCCTGACAGTGAGAACAATTTACCAGTGGAACAACTTGCCTCCAGAAGTTGTGGGTTCACCATCACTGTAGGTTTTTAAGATGAGATTGGACAGCTGTCTAAAATGGTATAGGGTCTCCAGCTTGAGCAGGAGATTGGACTAGAAGACCAGGTCCCTTCCAACTCTATTATTCTATGTTCTATATAGTCACTCATCTCACAAAATGTGACTCTGGGCACTCCCAAACATGTTTCATGATTATAGGTAATCCCCAGTTTAAGGATGAATTCTATACCCAAGGTCTGTCCTTAAGTCAAATTGTATGTAAGCCGGAACAATGTTATATAATACTGTACAAATAACATTGTGTAATGAACTTGAACCAGTGTGTATTTAACTTGAATCATTGTGTATTTCAATCAAATTTTGCAACAATAGACTCCATTCATAACCATGGGTCATCCTTAAATCAGGGCATTCTTAACCCAGAGACTTACTGTATTACCATGACAGCACATGATGATGTGGGCAGATTACAGTGTTGTTCTCATAATGCCAGACATTTCAGTTGCCACACTTGAGAAGTGATTCAGAGGAAGTTGTGTAAATTTTCTCAATCCACATCTTTTTCTACTCCTTTGTGTGAGCCATGCTGCAAGTTCTCCCTTAAAGCAATGCTATCACTTCCTGGCATACGGTGGCAATTTCTCTTCCTTTAAAACTCTCCCTCTTTAGAGGGCACAATGGCTGACTGGTTAAAGATGCTGAGCTTGTCAGCTGGAAGCTTACACCCCGGATTTGAGACCCAAGTGGCATGCAATGGGGTGAGTTCCTATTAGTTTCCCCAGCTCTTGCCCACCTAGCAGTTCGAAAACATGCAACTGCGAGTAGATTAATAGGTATCATTTCAGTGGGAAGGTTAACAGTATTTTGTGCATTTTGGCTGGCCACATGACCACAGAAAATGTCTTCAGACAACGCTGGCTCCCTCGGCTAAGAAACAGAGATGAACACCACCCCTTAGAATCGGATACAAATGGACAAGGGAAGACTTTACCTTTTAAAACTCTTCCTCAGCCAGAAGACAAACACAAATGATGAGATAAATTACCTGGTCAGTGCACCAGTACCACAAAGATGGGATGGTCATTCCCACTATGATTCCTGGCCAAGGAAAGTCGGATGTGACAGGGTCCCGGAATATGTGGAAGGCATCCTCCCTTGGCAAGCCACAGCTGGTGTTTCCATGGTGGTTGCTTGCGATGGCCTTGAAGTATCTGTTCTTCAGGTCCTCAAGGCCTCCAACTTTGGCAAAGCCTAGAGAGGTTGAAATGGACCAGTTCAGCTGCCTCCCACAGACAGCAGGCTAAGGAACAGCAATTCTGAAACACACACACACACCCCGCCCAGTACTCACTGAAGCCCATCAGGGTGAGGGCGCCAGCCAGCATGATGACCGTCTGCAGGGCGTCCGTGTAGATGACTGCTGCCAGGCCCCCTGTACAAAGCAGCAAGAGCTGGATTGGGGTCCAGTTTCCGCCCAAAAATCTGGACTAGCCTCAAAAAAGCCCTTTCCTGATATTGAAAGTGTATTACTGCTTTATTTGTTAAATTTGCAAGTCACTATCAAATGATTCTCGGTAGCTAAAGTTAACTTTATACCAAACAAATTAGAGATTTAAATCGTGCACATATAAAGAGGATATATAATGTTTTAATTGAATTGGATTCGGAAATGGAATTAGTTAAAGATTGTATGATAAAGTGGGCACAAAACATACAGGAACCAGTTCCGTTGGATATTTGGGAGGTAATCTGGGTTAGAAATGTTACATTTACTCAGGCTCAAAATTTAAGAGAAAATTTTTATAAAATGTTTTATAGATGGCATTTGGATCCTAAAAAGTTGTCTAACATGTATCCTAACCTACAGTCTAAATGCTGGAGATGCGGTAGTTTAGATGCTACTTATTTTCATATGTGGTGTACTTGTAGAAATATAAAAGCTTTTTGGATTAAAATTTGGTGGAACATTCAAAAGATTTTTAAGAGAAAGATAAAGTTCTCTCCACAATTTTTTTTATTGGGTATTGAAACCAATCTGATGTTGAATTTGATAACAGCAGCACAGTTACTGGTGGGACAATACTGGAAGAAGGATAGTTTGCCTACTATAGAAGAATGGGTGTTTAAAGTATCGAATCTTGCAGAAATGTCTAAGATTTCTGCTTATTTGAAGGATCATTCACAAGATATATTTCAGTTTGGAGAAGATGGATAGATTATATTCAGAACAAATATGGCACTAAAAAGTTCCACTTAGCTTATGAGTAGATTTTAGAGGGATATTGTTATTAATTTTAGTATTAGTATTGATTATATTTTTGTTTAAGTTATTATTATTAGGTTTTTAATAATTTGAATGTATCTATGTTAAAGGGGAGTTAAAGCACATTATGAATTTGGTTAATTTTATAATGGATAATTTTAGTTAGAATATGATTATTATATCTATAACCCTGTATTCAGCTCTGGGAAGTGGGGGGGGGGGGAAGTGGGTGGTTTGGGGTGGGGGGGTTTTGGGCATATGTATTGTAAATTTTTTTTGTAAAACTCTTTAATAAAAAAAAGTTAACTTTATACCTATCAGAAAATTGATGTTTTAATTCAGGTGTGATTAAATATTGGGAGACTTCTTGGAAGGTTTGCTGTTGGCATTTTTAACTAGAAATCCAAGTAAAAAATACCATGCATCTGATTATTTGCATCCCAAGTACCTATCCTACGTTTGGTTTTGCTATTTTTTAATATAACAAGACTTTCCCGACGGGGATGATGTGCCAGAGAAGAAACAATTTTGTGATGCTGGCTGAGATGGCAAAACTGACCTTTTGATTAGAGAAAAGAAACTGATTAATATGAAAATATGGCTGGAAAACCCTTCTCCATGAAATAAATAAATAAAATTGTGGCAAGTGTGTTTGATGATTAGAAAAAAAAGTAGATTGGAGGAAAAATGAAATTGATGTAACTTTAGAGCAAGAGGTCAAATTTAAATTCATGCTTCTATCTGTTATAAAAGACAATCAAAAATCATTTTTCTGTCTTTTTCTCTTCTTTCTGCACTTTTGGCTTTGTTCTTTCTTTTTTTCTATCTGAACGATTAGCTGTTGTTAGTTTTTATATTTCTAGTTTAAACAATCTAGTAAAGTTATCACACAATTTTATTGCCTTTTGCATAGAGTGGAATGTGTGTGTGGAGTGTCTGCCCTCCCCATCATGACTGGCCTTTCCCCATGTGGTTTGATTCCCCTTGTTCTTCTCTTCCTTGTTAACAAGTAGTTCCCTGGGCAGTATACAAAAGTCTGCAGGTGAACACCACCGTGTCTTTTTAACGTTTTTCAAAAGTAGCTTTAAAAAGGAAGCTTTGAGGACATTATTTAACAGAAGTTCAAAGCAAAGGAAGATGAAAAGGGGTGAGATTTTCTAAAGAAAGCCAGGACGTGACAATCTTTGCTTTGGAAATTTCAAGCTGTTCCTTCTCTGTAGGTCAACATATCTAATATTTTCTTTCTTGCAAAGCACTTCTGTGTATCCAAGTTATTTTTACAAAGCATGCAATGTGAGTGTTTACTTATTTGCAAATGCTACCCCCTCACTATATTTTTTCAGTTGGCAGTGGGGCAAAATGAGGTCTCAGAAAAAGCAACAAAAGTCAGGCAGCACCTGAAGCCCCAAGAAGTACTTGGTGGTCACAAAGCAGAATTTAACCAATGCTCCAGGTATCTTAGGGTGAGTTATGTAACCACATGCTACATATTCATCATGTAGACTTCCACAGGTCGCTAAATCTTCTAAGGAAACGTGCTTTCTCTCCATACACATTGGTGAAACCTCAACTGCCTGAAGCTGGATGATGGAACAGCCAAACAATCCCAGCTATTCTCTTAAACTCCTTCCCTGGAGTTCATGGTCCAGAAATAACTGCAAAAAGATCCACTCTTACAGCGTTAACATCTACCTGCCACAGTGTAAATTGCAGTGATGACCAGCAAACCGATGACCGCTATGTAGAGGTCCCAGTGCAGGGCCTGTTGGATGAAGAGAGCCCCAGCATACATGTCAACCTGGAGGAGAGAGAGACATCTAATATTGCAGCCTCAATAACCATCTTGTCTGGGCTGACTCAAATTAGAAGGCAGTTGGCCAAATGTTGTGTTGTATCCCCTACAGTACTAATGGTTGCATTTGGGATAGTAGTCTCTCTTAGAATCCTAGGGCTGAAGGGACCTTCAAAGTCTTCTAATCCAAACCTTATTGCATCCCAAAGAAATGAATGTCCAATTTTTTCTTGAAGACCTCCAGTGATAGAACACCCACAACTCCAGGAGCAAGTTGTTCCATTGATTAACTGTTGTCATTGTCAGGAAATTCCTCCTTATTTCTAGGTTGGATTTCCCTCTTGTGAGCTTCCACCCGTTGCTTCTTGTCCTCCCTCAATCCTACCATGAGCACCATGTTGCTGAAAGGTGACGCCCCTCTTTGCTGTATGCAGACTTTATGCCAATTTTCTCCATAGGAAAATTGCTGCCTCTGGTCATGCCCTAAGAGCAAGATTAGGAAGAATTACCTGGCCCAACAGGCCTAGGGCTTAAAGCCTAACTAACGACTCTTCTCAATTATTGTCTAAAAGGGTATTATGTCTGACCTTTGTTTCAAGCACAGTAATTATTAATTGGCTGGTCAATATTTGAACTATTGATTGAGATAGCCCCCTTCTCTTTTTCTGCTTCAGCCTGGCAGTTGCAAATTAGAGGTAGTCCTTATGACCGTAATTGAGCCCAAAATTTCTGAGACATTTGTTAAGTGAATTTTACGACTTTTCTTGCCACAGTTGCTAAGTGAATCACTGCAGTTAGTAACCCAGTTGTTAAGTGAATCTGGCTTACCCAGAAGGTCACACAAGGGAATCACATGATCTTGGGATGCAGCAACCTTCATAAATAGAGGCAGTTGCCAAGCATTTTAATTTTGATCAGGTGAACCACAGAGATGCTGCAAAGGTCGTAACTGTGAAAAACGGTCACAAGTCACATTTTTCAGTGCCATTGTAACTTTGAACGGTCACTAAACAGACTGTTATAAGTCGAGGATTACCTGTATAAAGCTAAATGCCCAAACACACTTTAGATTTGCAAATACTTTTTCAAGGTATTAAAGGTAGTCCCTGTGGATTTTACTCTGCTAGTCTCTGCCGACTCTACAGGGCGCTGTTCGTCTCCGTTTCGAGGCCACTGAGGCAATGCTCTCCAGAGACATTTCCGTGGTCACGTGGCCAGCATGATGTCACGGAGTGCTGTTCCCTTCCCACCCAAGTGGCATCCATTTACCGTGTTTCCATGAAAATAAGACGCGGTCTTTTTTTAAAAAAAAATGCCTCATATCATAGTGGCTCACGGTTAGGATGCTGGAGAGCCACTCTGCCGCCCACAGTTCCTATTAAACTTTTTAATACTACTGAATTGATTGCTGTTGTTGCCAAAACTAAAAGATATTTCTACACTGATGCATTTAGAAGTGGCTTAAGCATTTGAACTTGTTTTTTTTCCTTTTACATCACAACTAAGATAGATTTACATAGAAAGTTAAAAAAAATTCTTGAGATTCCTTGGTACATGAGTTGCAAACAATAAATTACAAGAAAAAACTTCCAGTTATTCAGCGTCCCATTATTTTCAAGCTGGGACTAAGAATGTGTGTGGGTGCAATTCAATGGTACAAAACTGGCACAAAATATTGTCACTGTTTGGGTGAACAGAATAAGGCTAGATGTTTTTAGATGTTTCCTTTGAAGCTGATTAGAAATGTCTTAAACTCTTAACTATGTGAGTAGAAAATGGAGTCACAGTGCAGCAAAGCCGTTGAGGAGAATTATTTAAGGACATGGCGCCTGCCATTGAGCTTGGTCAAATCGAACTGGTAAAAAGCAGTTCAGAACTTTGGCACAGATTTGGGGTGAATGTTAACAACCCTGATTTTATGGGGGGGGGAGGAAATCTTTTGCTGCCCTAGAATGACACAGCTGTCCTCTTTCAGTGGGTTTGTAGTCATTTACTCTTTTTTGTAATGTGGTGACCAGTTTGGGTCACCACATTACAAAAAGGATGTTGAGACTTTGGGGGGAAAATGTGCAGAGAAGAGCAACTAAGATGATTAAAGGCCTGGAGACTAAAACATACGAGGAACGGTTGCAGGAACTGGGTATGGCCAGTTTAGAGAAAAGAAGGACTAGGGGTGACATGACAGCAGCGTTCCAGTATCTGCAAAGAGGAGGGGGTCAACTTATTTTCCAAAGCACCAGAAGGCAGGACAAGAAACAATGGATGGAAACTAATCAAGGAGAGAAGCAACCTGGAATTAAGGAGAAACTTAATTAACAATTAACCAGTGGAACAACTTGCTTCCAGAAATTGTGGGTGCTCCATCACTGGAAGTTTTTAAAAAGAGACTGGACAGCCACTTGTCTGAAACGGTTAGTGTCTCCTGCTGGAGTAGGGGGTTGGACTAGAAGACCTCCAAGATCCCTTCCAGCTCTATTCTGAAAGCCCAGTTTGAAAAGACTGCATCCTCTTAACTATCAGAGTTTAAAACTTGGGCAGAAGTTGTAACATTTTGGATAGAAACCAAATGTTGGGATTCATACCCAACCCAGCTGAAGTAGCATCTTTCTCTTGATGGGATTGAGTGTCTTCTGTGGTTAATAAGTGACTGAAGCAAAAGGTTAGCCAGTTACTCATTAAATGTGAGTAGTCAAACACAAGAGTCAACGACTAGATGATAGAACTGGGCATCTTCTGTGCCTGCCTGTCCACACACGCAACACGTTCCATTGGCGTGAGCATTTCCCTTACATCTCTATCTGGGAAATAAATTTTCAGTTAAGAACAAAAGAAATAGATGGAAACCAGCACTAGAAAAGCAGCAACAAACAAATCAGATAAGGAGGGAGATTCTGGACTCGGGCCCACAAATTTGGACATCTCCTTAATATTAAAAGCTTTAACTCCGGTGGTTTGTGATTTTATTTTAAAGCGACGCTTTTAATCCATTTTTTTTTCTTGAGTGGTTGTATGATGCTACTACACAAGCCAGCCAAAGTAATGGTGTGACTATTAGCATGCTTAGAGCTTCTCCCTGTGTTGTCTCCAGAGTCAGTTTTAGAACTCTTGGGAAACAGTTCTTGGTGGAAATGTTATGAGTGGTTCTGCCCTCCCTGCAAACTTTCTGGAATGGATCTGTGATCCAAATCCTAGATTCCTTTCGTATCCTGATCAAGGACATGACTCTGGAAGACTTGTAAAACACATAGTCCTCGACTTACAACACTTCATTTAGTGACCATTCAAAGTTACAACGGCACTGAAAAAGTGACTGATGACCTCTTTTCACACTTATGACTGCTGAAGTGTCCCCAGGGTTACGTGATTAAAATTCAGATGCTTTGACAACTGACTCATATTTAAGACGGTCGCAATGTCCCGGGATCACGTGATCCCCTTTTGCGACATTCTCACAAGCAAAGCCAATGGGGAAGGCAGATTCTCTTCACAACCGTGTTGCCAGCTGAACAACCACAGTGATTCACTTAGCAACTGTGGCAAGAAAGGTCATAAAAATGGGGCAAAATTCATTTAACAAATGTCTCATTTAGCAACAGAAACTTTAGGCTCCACTGTGGCCGTAAATCGAGGACTACCTGTACTGAAATCCTTATGTTTGGTGATCAAAACGTTGCCCTGGGTAAGCATGTCTATATACATTAAAGTCATTTGTGGTACCTGTAGTTTGCCAGCGGTCCTCAACCAGTCTGCTTATTTCTAGTCTGCCACGAGACTGGCTCTCCTCTCCTAAATCCTAACTATATCTTAATAAAAGCAGCATAGCTTCAAACCTTGTCTCCCACTTTTGAAAATATGTATATATAATTAATAAAGTTCCAGTGTGCCACACAACTACAGCTAGTCCTCTACTTAGGGCCCCAATTGGAACCAGGATTTCTGTGGTTAAGCGAGGCACACCTGATTTTACAACCTTTTTTTTCCTGCCAAGATGGTTGTTAAGTGAACCAGCCAGTCATGACATGTGAATCCAGCTCTCGCTGTTGACTTTGCCTGTCAGAAGTCGGCTGGGAAGCTCTCAAACCTCAATCACTTGAGCCAGGGATGCTGCAGCCCTCCTGAATATACAGGCTGGTGGCCAAATGCCTAAATCCTGATCACATGACCGCAGAGTTGCTACGACAGTTGTATGTGTGAGGACTGGTCACGAGTCACTTTTTTTTCAGCACTGATGTAACTTTGAACAGTTGCTAAACGAACGCTGCTACGGTTACTGTTGTGCCGGTCATTCAAAAAGGTTGAGAACCCCTGAAGTAGGCACAGCATGTCTTGCCAAAGCCACAAGGGAGGCAGCCAAAAATCTCCTCCCAGAAGCTGACCTTGCACTGGGGGGGGGAGAAGCTGGGGGGGGCACCCCAGCTGCTTCAGAGTTGTAAGCAAGCTAATCGCCATGTTCAGAAATGTTTCTTCTAGGGATGTGCTGCATTTTGCATCTAAATTGCCAAAATGGGACTTTTGAGCAGGAGTGGGCGTGCGTTCCAGGGAGATCCATGTTTTGCTTAACAGGGAGGGCCATCAGGGCACCCCCACTCCCTCTGAAGCCCCTTGTTCTCCCGCCGACGTTTCCTTAGCTCACAGGCGCATTCCTGAGGATAGTGAGCCTGCGGAGTGAGCCTTCGGAAAGAAGCTGCCTACAGATGCGGCTTCCATGCCCACATCGGCCCTGGACGCAGCACCTCCCCCGTTCCCTCCTGTATCTGTTGGTTTGCCGCTACGGCTGCCACAATGCACGAGAAACATCAAAAGTCACTTAGGAAGCCTATGTTGACCTACTCTTTCCAAGCCAGTTCTGTTCTGTCTCCTCTCGTCTCCTTACTTACTGAAATTTTGGTGAATATATAGATAAACAAGTAGAGAATTGCAAGGAAGATCTGAATCCTTTTGCCACCAAACCGTCTCTGCAAATACTCTGGCATGGTTGTAACCTGGGAAAGATGAAAAGGAGGAAGTCTTTACCAAACAAAAGCCTTGATGTTTTGGTGATTGCTGGAATTTACGCAAAACTGTCTGGCAGATTAATTATTTCACAGCCCTCACCCTTCACCTCTCCAATCTGCAACTTCCCCAGCAACAGAAGACCCCTTTAGCCCCTAGCGAGTGCCTGCTAAAGACCCTTTTATTCCCTACTACAAGCCTCTTTAGCCTCTATTAAGAGCCATGGTGGCACAGTGGTTAGAATGTAGTATTGCAGGCAAACTCTGCCCACTGCTAGTAGTACAATCCTGACCGGCTCAAGATTGACTCAGCCTTCCAGCCTTTCCAGGTCGGTAAAATGAGGATGCAGATTGCTGGCGGCAATAGGCTGACGCTGTAAACCACTTTGAGAGGGCTGAAAAGCACTGTGCAGTGGTATATAAGTCTAAGTGTTATTGCTATTTGGCTTGGCTTTTAATCTCTTGCTAGCTGCTCAGAGTCACTCTGGCAAGAAGATGGCCACATAAATTGATTAAAATAATTACAGAAAGTCCTCGACTTGCAAAAGTTCCTTTAGGGACCGTTCAAAGTTACAACGGCGCTGAAAAAAGTGACCTTTGACATTTTTTCACATTTATGACAGTTGCAGCATCCCCAGGGTCACGTGATGAAAATGGCAATGCACGGCAACTGGCTCCTATTTATGACAATCGCAGGGTCTCCCAGGGTCACACGATCGATCCCCTTTTGCGACATTCTGGCAAGCAGAATCAGCGGGGAAGCCAAATTGTCTTCACAAGCGTGTTACTAACTTAAGACTTGCAGGGACTCACTGAACAACTGTGGCAGGAAAGATTGTAAAATGAGGCAAAGCTCACTGAACAAATGCTTCACTTAGCAACATAAAGTTTGGGCTCCGTTGTGGTTGTAAGCCGAGGACTACCTGTAATTAAAGACCAGTCCCTATCAGGGGCTTCCTGGAGGTCTGGAAAAGAGAAAGTGTGTGTGTGTGGGGGGGGCGCTAAGGAAAAGTATGTTGTGGACATGTTCCTAGTAGGCTTTCTATGCCACTGACTATGCCAGCCACTGCCCCTTCCCCCCCACCCCCCCACCCCAGTCCTATAAATCCAATCTAAGGTTCTTTATACAAGGAGAAAGACCCCTTGTGAAATTAGGAGCTAACCCCCACCCCACCCCTCGGTTAGGCACATAACTAGCAATTCTCAAATGAATTCAGGCTAAAAGGCTCTTCCTCTGTTTTGCAACCCATTTGCTCTCTGTAGGAAATTTGAAGTACCTATTTTTCCCTCCTTGTGCACCAGCCCTCAGCACCTTTCAGCATTTAGCTCAGCTTTCCCAATCTAGTGAGAGGCTCACTGGGTTCTCCATCATCCCCAGTCCAGGTGTGAAGGATTGTAGTGCGAGAAGCCCCCCCCCCCCGCTTCCCTCTGGGCTAAGGCTTCTCAACGCTGGCAACTTTAAGCTGTATGAAGTTGAACTCCCACTTGGGGAATTCTGAGAGTTGAACTCCATACAGCTTAAAGTCGCCAAAGTTAAGAAACTCTGCTCTGGGCTACCATGAAACAATTCTGACTACACAAAGGCTACATCCACACGGCTGCCTTGCCAGTTTTCCTTCCCCTCCCCAAACCAGCAGGAAATTGCAAAATGCCCACCACACCCCCCCCCATATGCCACTATGGCATACTTGGAAGGGGTCTGCGCAGCACCGCCCTCCGTAGGGCTTTAAGGCACAACTTTCCACTGGCCGAGCTTGGGGATTGCCCCGACTGAAGTGCCAGCCACCTCCAAGTGCCCAGCTCTGGGTAACTCCATGCCTGCAGCTCCTTTCTTTTCCTTTCCCATTGTACTTTTTTTAAAAAAAATCTCAAAGTCAACCACTTGATTATTTGACCTAATGACAGCCAGGAAATGAATATTTCTTGGCTGTCATCTATCAAACTGTCTTGGCGCCATCTTTGCAGCCAGGACATCAATGCCCAGAGCCAGCCAGTTGGCCAGCAGGGTTTAGCTGTGGCTAGCAGGGAGGAGCAGGGTTTAGCTGTGGCAGGAGGAGAGGAAGCCTGGCAGGCAGCAGCCACTGGGCCGGAGGGTCCCTGCCACACAGGCCCCAGGATTTCAGGGACTGAGGAATGAGGAGGGGGAGGGGGATGACAGAAACCATCAAATCCAGGCCAGCAGCATGGACCAGCTCCACCTGCCCTCCGTTGCCTGCATGAGCATCTTGAAATAGGATATTATGGGATACAAGCCACCTTGGAGGCCTCTAAAGACGCTAAGACCCAGGGATGCTTGGAGATGGGCGCAACAGGGCAAAGAGAGGGAGAGACGGGCTTGCTCCAAGCGCTTCAAGAAAGGAAGGAAGGCATTTCTAGCCCCTTTGGAAAGGGAGCAAAATCCCAGAGGCTCTGGCATATGGCTAGGTTGCACATGGCCCTTCTCAGGTGAAGGTGAAGGTGGAAGAAAGCAGGTGTGATCAAGAAGGACGTGACTCTGCAGGAGAGCAGAGGAGGCATTCTGAGTGCTGACTTACTCACCCCACTTGCAAGGTAGATGGGAACAAACAGCCATGCCAGCACCAGGACACAAAACATTCCCTAGGAGAGACCACAGAGCCATTAGAAAAATGGAAGCCCCCTCCCCTCAAAAACCAGCAGACCTACAGGGCACCTCACCCACTATCCGTTGGCAGGGCAGGCCAACAGCTGGTGGCCGAGGGTTTCCACAAGCAAATTCAGTTTCATTTTACGTCTCCAGCTGTAGACTTCTAGCAGCCCCCCCAATCAATGTGGTCCATTTTAGGAGGATTTGAAAAGGGAGCCAAAGATGACTCAGGTGACAGAGTCCCAAAAGCTCAACTGGATGCAACTGACCTACCAAACCCGACCCTGCTGGGATAGGCCTGCAAGCTCTCCAGGTGTGACTAAGTCAGAATAACAGAGTTGGAAGGGACCTTGGAGGTCTTCTAGTCCAACCTTTGACCCAAGCAGGAGACCCTACGCTATTCTGGACAAATAGCTGTCCAGACATAGAATAATAGAGTGGGAAGGGACCTTGGAGATCCTCTAGTCCAGGGGTAGGCAACCTTGTCTCTGTTATGACTGGTGGACTTCAACTCCCAGAATTCCTGAGCCAGCCACGCTGAGGGGAAAGAGAGAGGTTTCCAAGCTGAGCCATGCTGGCTCAGGAATTCTGGGAGTTGAAGTCCACCAGTCATAAAAGAGCCAAGGCGGCCTACCCCTGGTCTAGTCCAACCCCTTGCTCAAGCAGAAGCAGTCTCTTCTTGGAAACCTCCAGTGATGGAGCACAGGGTACAACATTCACACCTCCTTTCCCCCCTCAACCCTAAGGAGCAGTACAGTTATAATCCTGCACTGGGATTGCAGAATAAACTGGAGAATAGAACCACTGTGGGGTGGGCGATGCAAAGCAACCGGTCAGAGGAAGAGGCCTTCCCTCACCCTGGGACTGCTGCTGTTAACACTCAATGCTGGCAGGAGGACCATAAAAGTGATACTCACATTCCATTCATAGGCCGTGGCAGCAATTCCAGAGGCCGCACCAGAGCCAGCCAAGCCAATGAAATGCCCACTGCCAACATTACTGGCAAACAGGGAGGCCCCCACCTGTGAAAAGAAGCCAGGGATCAGTTCGGTGGGAATCTCAGGTACCATCTAAACCTGCCTTGAGTGCAAAGTCTGTCATCACATGGAGAGGACTGAAGGGTTTCTGGATCACTTGTCCTGACCCAAGACCCAGTTTCTCCTTTGGGATGCTTCTCTTGACACTGTAACGACAAGGGTCTCCAAACTTGGCAACTTTAAGACTTGTGTCTATGGAGGTGCTCAGTCAGTCCAGGTCAGGGTTGTCCCAAAGGTGTTTTTTCAGGAGACAACTGGACTTTCTTGGTTTTTTTTGAAGATGTTTCGCTTCTCATCCAAGAAGCTTCTTCAGCTCTGACTGGATGGTGGGGAATGGAAGGATATTTATACTCCTTGCAAACAGCTGGTCATTTGCATTCTTTTAGAAAGTCATTGAGGCCACTTGAAGGCTTGTCTGTGTCCTCAGGGTCACCTGAGTGGTGCAAATGTGTGTGGAGCCTTCTTGGCTGCAGGGTGTTCTCTGCCCTGGGTCCCTTCCCTGCTGAAGGCAGGCACAGGCAAATGGCCCCAATGACTCTCTAAACGAATGCAAATGACCAGCTGTCTGCAAGCAATATAAATCCCTCCACTTCCCACCATCTAGTAGTAGTCAGAGCTGAAGAAGCTTCTTGGATGAGAAGCGAAACATCTTCAAAGAAAAACAAGGAAGTCCAGTTGCCTCCTGAAAAAGCACCTTTAAGACTTGTGGACTTCAGCTCCCAGAATTCAAGTCTCAATTCTTAAAGTTGCCAGGTTTGGAGACTCCTGCTAGAGAAGCGGACACTCTGACCGCTCTTCCTGGTTTGTACAGGTTCAGACAACCTGGCCTTTAGCAACATCTGGTCTATCAACTAGAGAGGCTTGTCCGGCTCCTTCAGACTTAGGTCTGGGTGTGGAAGTTGGTTCTCGGTGGCTTGAACCACAATCCAGTTGACACTTTCAAAGTAGAGAAAACAGGGAACGAAAGGACAGCTCTATCTCTTGTATCAGGAGTCGCTTTGTTGTAGTGGTGAAGGCAGCTGACTAGAAACCGGGAGATGGTGAGTTCTAGTCCTGTCTCAGCTAGGTGACTTTGGGCCAGTCCTTCTCTCTCGGCCCTAGGCAGAAGAAGACAGTGATAGGCAACCATTTCTGAAAATGTTGCCCAGAAAACTTCAGCAACTAGTCCAGGCAGGGGCCTCAGCAAAAGATTACACAAATGTTTTGTGTAATTCCCCCCCCCCACACACACACAAATCTCTCAGGAAGCAAAACATTTCAGACAAGCTGAAATCGGAGATAACCTACCGGCCACCAGGCCATCTCGCCCCCAGCTAGGAAGTAACCCTTAACGGTGCTTCGTTTTGTCTTCCACATTGACTGAAATATTAAAAGACAATGAGTTCATTTGCTGAGAATATGGACGGTGCCATAAATTACAATTCCCCCACCCATAAAAAACAGGCAAGTAGGAGTGAATATGGAAAGGGTCCCATTTGACTCTGGGGTAATTCCTGGGGCTTCCTGTTTCGGGATCTTGAAAGAGACACAAAGGAGGAAGAAAGCCTTCCCTCAGTCGAGGGAGGAACCTATTTTAGACCTTCAGCTTGCTGCTTGAGCATTTCCAATGGAATCTTGGAATGGAATCTTGGAATGGAATCTTGGAATGGAATGGAATAGAATAGAATAGAACAGAACAGAATATATAGAATAGAATAGAATAGAATAGAATAGAATAGAATAGAATAGAATAGAATAGAATAGAATAGAATAGAATAGAGGAATGGATTGGAGTGAAATGGAAAATATAGAATAGAATTAGAATTAGAATTAGAATTAGAATAGAAAATGGAATGGAATGGAATAGAATAGAATAGAATAGAATAGAATAGAATAGAATAGAATAGAATAGAATAGAATAGAATAGAATAGAATAGAATAGAATAGAATAGAATAGAATAGAATAGAATAGGAATGGATTGGAGTGAAATGGAAAATATAGAATAGAATTAGAATTAGAATTAGAATTAGAATTAGAAATAGAATAGAATAGAATAGAATAGAATAGAATAGAATAGAATAGAATAGAATAGAATAGAATAGAATAGAATAGAATAGAATAGATAATGGAATGAAGAACAGAACAGAACAGAACAGAACAGAATAGAATAGAAAATGGAATGAAGAATAGAATAGAATAGAATAGAATAGAATAGAATAGAATAGAATAGAATAGAATAGAATAGAATAGAATAGAATAGAATAGAATAGAATAGAATAGAATAGAATAGAATAGAATAGAAGCTGGAAGGGACTTGGAGGTCTTCTAGTCTAGCCCCCTGCTCAGGCAGGAGGACATATACCATTTCAGACAAATGATTATCCAGTCTCTTCTTCAAACCTTCTAGTGTTGGAGCAGTCACAACCTCTGGAGGCAAGCTATTCCACTGATTAATTGTTCTGTCAGGAAATTCCTCCTTAGTTCCAGGTTGCTTCTCTCCTTGGTTAGTTTGCATGTCAAGCACAATATCCAGTGTTGAGACTGGTGATTATAATTCATGGAAAAGCGCCCATCACAGAATCAGTTTGCCTTAGACGTTGGGCCCAGATGGGCCACAGAGCCACAGCTGAGAGGTAGGGAGGGGCGCCTGGCACTTTGCAGGTGTCCTTGCAGAGACAGTCAGAGTTCTTTGGAAGGGGAATCCCTTAGAATACATTTGAGGCAGGATGCAGCCCTCTTGGTAGGCCAGCTGTGCACCAAAGTGCCATGAAGTTGGCAGCTTAGCAGAGCCTGAACGGAGTAGCCTTGGCTTGGCCCGTTGTGCAAACAAGTGAGCCGGGAGCCATGAAACTATATGTCATAATTTGACTGCTGGCTTTGCGTAGGCTCCAGGCCAAGGGGGTGGCACTCTGACCTGGCAGAGGGTGCCAGGAGAAAAGAAAGAGTTCCTGGATTCCATTGATCAAGGGCAAGGATCCTCTCTCACTTAACTTGGCAACATCTACAGTTGAACTACAAGGCTCGTCAGACGATGAACAATGCCACAAGAATGACAAAGCCTGCCTTTCACAGCAGGAATTGTGACATGTTTAGCAAGCGTTAATCTCTGCAAACCATGTGGGATGGGAAAAGGCTTTACTTGAACCAGGATCTGGCCACAAAACTTGTGAAGTGGGACTCTAATGCATTTACAGAAGGTATTTTGCTTAATGGGATAGATTTTTGTGGAATTTGGGTAATTCTAGTCACAGGTTAAGCCGCTCTTTATTCTTGGCCTGATCCAGAAGAACAGCAGCTGTTGTGATGTGCCCTCCAGAACAGGAACAAACCACAGATTTAATCCCTGAGCTACGTGACGTTTGTCCACCATCATCTGCTCCAAAAAAAGAGCCACCTCAGGTGAACATGTAGAAGAGGGAGGGACATCCCAGGGTGCACAGCTCTTCTGCAGACCTTAATGGCCCCAGAGGACTTTGGCCCCAGAGCTGGCACTAAAAGGGACAGAAGAGAAAGACTGCTAAGCACATTGAGAGCAATCCAACGAATTACACTCCGTTTAGTTGACTGAGAACTGAGATCAATTAATTTGCACTTCAGTTTTGTCCTGCCTTGGCCCATCTCTGTGTTTGGAATGTTGCCTCTGCTCAATGTCAACAACAGCTCCAGAGCAAAGCTAGATTTGTTCCCCCAACTGAGGAGTAGGAACTGAGGCTTCTCTGGGGAGATCAAAAAAGTCAAGCTGGCAGCTGCAGTTGCAGCTACCATCCACAAATGCCCCAAGTTGGGCAAAAAGAAATCCCCAGCTTAGGTGATGTTATGATGCCACTGCCTCCCACCCACCGCAGGGCTGCACAGCCGAGAAAGGGCAAAGAAACAGTTGCAGGATTTGGGTACTGCCAGTTGAGAGAAAAGAAGGACCAAGGGTGACATGATAGCAGAACTACAGTGTTTGAGGGGCTGCCACAAAGAAGAATTGGGGGCATCAACCTATTTTCCAAGCCACCAGAAGACAAGAAACAATGGATGGAAACTAATCAAGGAGAGAAGCAACCTAGAATTCAGGAGGAGTTTCCTGACAGTGAGAACAATTAACCAGTGGAACAGCTTGCCTCCAGAAGTTGTGAATATTCCAGCAATGGAGGGTTTTTAAGAAGAGATTGGACAACCATTTGTCTGAGATGGTGCAGGTTCTCCTGCTTGAGCAGGGGGCTGGACTAGAAGACCTCCAAGGTCCCTTCCAGCTTCTCTTCTCTTCTCTTCTCTTCTCTTCTCTTCTCTTCTCTTCTCTTCTCTTCTCTTCTCCTCTCCTCTCCTCTCTTCTTCTATTCTATTCTATTCTATTCTATTCTATTCTATTCTATTCTATTCTATTCTATTCTATTCTATTCTATTCTTCATTCCATTTTCTATTCTATTCTATTCTGTTCTGTTCTGTTCTGTTCTGTTCTGTTCTGTTCTTCATTCCATTATCTATTCTATTCTATTCTATTCTATTCTATTCTATTCTATTCTATTCTATTCTATTCTATTCTATTCTATTCTATTCTATTCTATTCTATTCTATTCTATTCTATTCCCATGAAAAGGTTGCCCTGACTGTCGTTAGAAGACACAGCTGGGTTGGGTCTTAAGACAGGAGTGTTTGCTTTTGGATATCAGCTGAATTTATGACTAATAAAAACTGACCGGAACATTGGATGCTGTGTTCCCAGGAAGACCCTCGCCCCCCCCCCCCCGCTATGGCGCCTAAGGAGAACTAGTGATCACATTTGGAAGCTCTCCCTAAAAAACACTTGCAGAGTCCAACAGAGCCTTCAGCTTCGCTTGCCCAGCCGATCCCCCAGAGGCAGCCCTCCTTTGCTTACCCACAGGCCCACAGCCAAAACAAAGACGAAGTACAAAACCAGAACAACAATATCAACGGCCTCCAAGGTCTGCTGGGGGAAGGCAGTCCAGCTGTTGGAGGGGGGAGATGTTGGGCTGGTACTGCTAGGCTCCATCACTGCTGCTTGCCCTGGCTGCCAGCTGCCTCGTCTGCCCAGCGCGTGGATCTGCGGGACAAAAAGGCGAGCGAAGTCAGGCCCACCCTTGCAGAGAGCCAACTCTGCCCATTAGTCCGGCACTCTTGCTCTGGGTTTGATCCAGCAGGAGTTCTGTTTATCTGCGACGGCAGGTAAAAAAAAGTTATTGTGACAAATTCTAAATTAGACCGACTGGCTAACATGATGCAAAGGTCAATTTATTTGCTTTTGGCCAACTTTATTTGCTTTTCAATTCTGCAAGAGAGAGAGAGAGAGAGAGAGAGAGAGAGGGAGGAAAAAAATAACAGCGCTGGGAGAATGGGCCAATTGTTGGCATGTTGAGACAGAATGCCTCGGTTCTAATGTTCATACTCCTGGAGCTCAGTTGCAGTATATCAAATGCAATCTGTAGATCGAGCTATGTGGCAAGTAGCCGAGGCTACCGTATCTGCAGGAAGCCACAGAAACTTCTCTGCTCTGTCTCGACCGACAACCAAAACACAGTTAATCTTCTGAGTTAGCCAAGTCTTCGGAGTTGGCTTTTTAGATGCAATGAGCAGCTGGAACCTAGAACCCTCCCGTTGGATGGGGATCTAGAGTCCGTCAGGTGCAACCGCTTCTCAGGGCAGGAATTTAAACACCCCCCAACCTCCAATTCAAGGGACTTCATCCACTCACCCCTCTGGGCCATTGGCCCCTTTCTTGAATTGCTGTAACTAATAAGAAAGTAGGCAATAGTGGAATAACAAACCCAGGTCTGTTTCTCAGGGATGACATCATACAAAGGAGTCCCAGGGCTTTGGTGCAGAGTCAGCCCTCAAACATTTGAAGCAATAACAAAAACTTCCTCCACAAATTTAGCACATTTCTTCTCTCACTGACTTACCTTAAATTAGGTACAGGAAAACAGGGATCCTTTCTCTAAAGTAAATAATTTGCAAAGATTTTGGGATCCAGTGAGAAGGTCTAGTTGTTGAGATACCTACTGTTCCTTCTTTGTGCCGGAGTCTGGTGAAACTGCAGGAAGAGAGGTCCCACCACAAGCAGAGGTCTTATCTGCTGAGTCCAAGGCTGGGAACAGAGTCCCAGAAAATAAGTTTTTGGAGGCTACTCCTGTTCCCGTCACCTTGTGTTGTGTTGGGTTGGGTTGTGTGGGAGTTTTCTGAGAGCAGACAAACAAGTTTCTCTCTGTGGCTTAAGGAGGCACTTGGAGGTTGAGGCTGAGAGCCAACTCATCACCTTGCACGTTGACACAATTTTCTTTATCTCTCTGTGGCCTGCCTGGAACTGGAAGAAGTGCCAGCTCTGTTACTCTGGAAGATTCTGGAGGCTTTGCACTGCAGGGCTGATCTGGAAATATTCAGGAAGGGGGCCAAGGAACACCAGAGCGTCAGGCACACTGCCGGCTGCTATGACAGAGGACAGACAAATAGGTCCCTTTCACTTGGATCCCACTGAGGAAAATTACTGGCACAACCCTTCAGGATGCAGCTTTCCTGGGGCCAGAGACTGGACCAGCAAGGGGTGCCCCAGCTGTCGGGGGGAAAGACGGACTGATCTAGCTGGATCCTTTGAGAGGTTGGAATGGAATAATGCAATGAATCATTGTTCTGTAAAATCATCTCGTCTCCTCAAAAGTTTATGCTGCGTAACTTCAACAATAATAGAAAGCATTCTTCCATTCGAAGCTACTTTTAAGAATGAAGTTCTGCTATTTCACTGTTTTTCACCTCTATCCAACAGCGATGTGTTTTAAAGGCTACGTCCTTGCCTGCAGCTGTTTTTGCAGCTATTTGGCAATGAAGAGGAAGGGAATGGGGCAGAGTGAAGCCACTCCTGCCTGGGATTCTGACACGAGGAAAAACGGATTTAACTCAGCCTTACAATTCGCAAAGATTAGCCCTGCTTGCCAACACCAACGGCAGTCAATTCCAGGGGAAGGGGGGGTATTTCTGCAGCTGGAGGGGAATGGCGTTGGAGGGTGAGTGGCAATGCCTGTCCACCTGGCCCCACACCTGCCCTCTTGAAGAACATCTGGGCATCCTCCCTGTCCTTTGACTCGGCACAGAGGAAGTTGAGGAGGGCCACCAAGTTTGATCAGCCCTGTCTTCTCCCATCTGCTGCCTAGACTGAGTTGCAGAGGGACACGCTGTGCGAGGGCCAACCAGGCATGGAAAGGGATCCCCTGGACTGAGAGAGCCAGCTGTCCCATGCGGCCACTGTTCTTGCCACTCACTTTAAGCTTTCCTACCAGCGGCACCCCTGGGCCTGGCAGTCAGCCACCCCCCCCCCGGGCCTTTTGAGATGCACCCCGAGTGTTCAAGTGCTCCCACAGATCCAAGCCAGGAGCGAAGACTTACCATGCTCCTCGGGGCTCCCTCCTGCCTCGTGCTCCGGGCGACCAGCCTCCTGCCAGTCCGCAGGGTGGCTTCCAGATTCCAGCGGAGAGGATTCAATAAGGCTCTTTCACCAGTTCACAGGCGTGAAAGGGGGAATTTATATGTAGGGCTCTTGGATTCATTGGTCCTGCCTTTGATGCCGCTCAGGAGTCGGGCTGAGCTGCTTCCTTATCAGCCTTTCAGGGGTCAAACTCCAAAGTATCTTATTCCCCCCCCTCCAAATAATCATGACACAGAGACAGAGACCCAAAGTGAGTGAGTAAGTGAGAGAGAGAAAGACAGAGAAACACAAACAGGGAGAATGGAAGTGTTGTAGAAACTCCAAAGACAAGGGAGGAACTTTCTCCCAACAGATGTCTGCATGATCTCAAGCAGGAAGGGAACTCCTATGGTTTGAGAGGATCACTTGTCCAGATCCCTGCGCTTAAAGCAGCAGCGAGTTACTTGATTTCTGCTTGCAAGCCACTCAACCTCAAACTTCATTAGGTCATGCAAAAAAGAAGTGGGGGGGAAGGGGAAAGGAAGTTGTTACAGATCTCTATTCCGTCATTGCTAGCAAACTAGCAAGGACATAACAGCAGCTTTATCTTGGGTTGCTTAAATATTGCTTATAAAATGATTTGTTGCAGTAACAGCAGAAGTTTGTAATTGTATCTGGGTATTACGTAAGCTGCTCCTGCACTGAATGGCAGCTGGTTCCACCTTTTTGTAGACATCAGTCCAGTGCAAAGTCACGTTCACATGGCCCAGTCCTTGACTGCACACTCAAATGGCTTGCACAACTCACCACCATGTTGGCATCTAAAGAATGGTGTGTTGGCCTCTTGCCAGCCACGCCCAGGCCTCGACTTTGAAGATTATTCTGCTCTAGACCCAGTTTTAAGTATGGAGGGGGTATTATCAACTTCAGGAAGTTGTAGCATGGAACCTGTGGGCACCCACAGGACATGGCCAGAAAAACCAAAATAGCAAAATCAAGACCTGGAGTGGTTTTTATGCAGATCGTGTGTGCAGCAGACATAAAAACCATGGCTCTTTGGCCACACCATTGCATCTGCCCTCATGAATATTGACCATACTCAGCCCAAAATGAGGAGAAAATGTGGCAAAAATACTTTCTGCGCAAAAATGGATACTTTGATTCCCACAATGGATGAATAGCTGCAGAAGTTGATGGCATTGGCAGAGATGGCTAAACTGACTGCTTTGATTAAAGAACAGAATACAATTAATTTTGTTTCTACTTGGAAACCGCTTCTGGATTTTGTGCTTGAGGTGGGAAAAAAATGAAACTTTGATTTGAGGGTTTGCTCAATAGATAGGCTTGTTGTTGTAGAAACGGCCAGTACATACGATCATTTAAAGTCAAAAGTTGAAGTTTTATGTTACTACCTTGTTCTACTGCACCAGAAGGAGTTGGAGGTCAACGCTTTTCTTTTTCTTTTCTCCTTGACCCTACACTTTCTCCTCTTCCCCTTTTCCTGCCCTGTTTTCCCATTATTTTCATTTTTCTTTGTATTTCTGTATTTTATGTTTTGGTAAACTAATAAAATATTTGAACCAGAAGATGCCACTCCCGCTATAGTCTTATTTTCTGGATGCAGCTCTAGGGCTTTCAGCTCAGCAGCAATGAACTAAAGGGAGGCAGCTTCTCGGTAGCCGCCAACGGCCCTTGAGCACGCTGGGGAAGGAGACGGCCCAGGGCCGCATGCCTTGGCAACCTGCCTTCCGTTTGCCTTGCTTATTTTGAGCATCAACTGCTAAGTGATGGAGAAAGACCGAGAGGGAACTGTGCCATCCTTTCAGTCATAAGATTTCGGCAAACATTGGCCAACCTTTCAGATATGCACTTGCAGTCGCAGAGATAAACACAGGCTTTGCCAGATGCTGAAAGTTTCAACATCTGCCTTTAACACACTGCCAACTGGGTCACCTTCGCAGATAGGTGGATTACAACAAACGTGTGAGTTACAACTCTACCCTGAGCCCATGTACAGCCTGGCCGTGGACCACCTGAAAAATAGGCCATAGATGCTGGTTAAGGCAAGAAAATGTGTTCTCACTTCACACTTAAGTTGTAAAGTGTGCTTTGCAAACTGCAATGGCAGGGGATGTGCGAAAGGCAAACAAATCACATTATACTTTAGCGAGAGGTGTAAGCACAGCCCACGTTTGTGCCACAACCTTCTTTATAGACAGGGGTGTCCAACCTCGGCAACTTTATGCCTGGCTGGGAAAATGTGGAAGTCCAGAGGTCTTAAAAGTTGCCCACGTTGGTTCCCATGTTTTAGATCAAACTTTCCATGTGAGGCCTAGGGCTGCCCACACATCCTGCCCACTAATGCACAGAGGCACCCCACTAACCATTGGATAGAGGCCATGACCTCACATTGCTTCCTCAACGGCTGAGGTGACCCAAGTTACCTGGGGCTACCTGCATGAAAGTGGCGTTTTCCCCATGCCATCAGGTTTGCCTGGAGGAGTCTCCGATGACCTAGCTAGGATGGCCGTCTCTCTGGTTTCTGTATACCCGGTGCCCCCAGGGCCCTTTTGCTGCCTTGCAAGAGATCTGAGATGCCAGGCACTCACTGCCCGTTTCTTCCAGTGAAGTTGGGAGACTAGAAGATGCTGTAGCTCTTAGAGGAGATTCATATTCTCACTACTGGAGCAGAAGAAACGGGGAAAGAATGAGTGTCTTAAATGGCTCCAGAGGACTGGAATGTGTCAGCGGATTGTAAAGACACACACATACACAAACATGCACACACACACACACACACACACACACACGAGCAAAAGAGAAGCCTCTTTGCCTGATCAAAAACTGTTTCACTGAGAAAAAGAATAATCCAGGAACATGGACAGCTCTCTAGTTTGAGCTTCTCTGATGCTTATTTCAAATCAGCTTTTTTGGGGGGGGGTTGTTTGACAAGAATATTATATTTCCATTTTTCCCGCTGTTTCACAAGTGCTTCCATCTAGAGGTAGTTGGGATTACTTTAGGTTCAAACTTAAATATCTGAATCCCACCTTCAATTATCTGAGCATCTTCTAAATGCATTTTTAGCATTGTTTCATGATCTCCAGCATACGGTAAATAATATTAAAGCTAAATAAATAATAAATAAGCCTTGATCTCCTCCTCCTCCTCCTCCCCCCAGGCACATTTTTGGAAAATTGATAAATGGTTTGTTTTCCCACCAGTAGCTGTTACTGGGTGGCCTGGGAAAAGGTGGGTGGGAATCCACCAGCCGGCAGTGCTATAATTTGTCTGAGGACAGCAACTCTGTCTGATGATGCTGCAGAAGCACATCAAGATTGACTGCAGGGTAGTGCAATTTATGCCACAAGGACAGGAGAAAAGCACAACTGCGGCTAGAAGGAAGAGCCCATAAACCATCCTCTTATTCTGTAGATGGCTGGATTGGATCAGGTGTAAAAGGACATGATTGCCAAAGGGATGCCATTTTCATCTTACAGCTGTGGCTACCGAGAGAGTATTTCTTTATTACACGAGAGCATCATAAAGATTTGTACAGAGACACGTTTCTCATGTCTATACACAATTCTCGGGGCAATCTCCAACCTTGGAAAAACATCACAAGAAAATAGTGCCCGGAAATGAACAGCTTTGCCCCTCCGTACGGCCTTGCAAAGTTACTAAGAAGAGCAGAAGGGGAACAATAATCGCCATCATTATTATAAAATAACCTTAAAATTGCAGCTCTTTGAGAATATGAGCTGAGCTCCCTACAGACCCCCCCCAGAACAAGACGGGCCAATGTGAGAGGGACATCAAAATAAACTGCAAAGGAAGAGCCCTTATATCTACCTGCTCACGGAAGAGCACTCTGCAAGAAGTGGCAGGCTTGGGATTTTTCTTTGATCAAGAAGAGTGGTGGGTCAGAGACCACTAAGGCCCAGCATTTTTCCCATGCCAGGCCGAAGTTGTTGCTACTGATCACAAGGGGAGGCAAGGGGGAGGGCTGGACATGGGGTTTCTGCCATGGTGGACAGGCAATTAGATGCTGGACTTATATCTGAGGAGGCCTTTTCTTCATTTCCAGTTCTAAGTGTCTCCACTAGGGGGCTAAGGGAAAGATTAGGCCGGGCGCCCCTGGTGGGGACCAAATGGACTGGAGCATCTCACTGGCTTGCTGGTTTCCTGGGGCAATGAGCTTGCTTTCTGCTAGGGAAGCTTGCCACAAGGCAGATCTGATGGGCTCGGCTAGGACTGGGGAGATGCCGGGTCAAGTCCACCCTTTATCCATGAAGACTCATGGGCTTCTTGGAATCTGTCACTCTTCTACTCCACATCCATCTCAGGGTCACTGCTTGGGGATAAAAAGAACGGGGTTCCTCCTGCCTCAAACTCCTCAAGGCATTCCGAGATAGCAACCTAACAAATCCAGTAAGCAAAACACAAATACGAACTACTCTGCTCCCATATATTTGACCAAGCTCTGGAATGGGCACCAGAGCTTCTGCTGAGCAGGTGCTGGGCTGGGCAAAGAGGGGACTTCTCTGCTTTTGCTGCCCTTCAGCTCTAGAGAGAAGGCTTCAGCACCATCCCGCCAGCATGGATCACTCCCTTTAGGAATCTGTTTTCCCAAGGGAACCGACTGGAACGAAAGACTCGCTGGCTATGTTTGCAACCCCCGGAAAGGACGCCTGGAGAGCAGGGGGCGGAAGAGGGAGCAAATCAGTTCCTTTGGGGGCAAAGGGACCTTGTCACACCACCTTTCCTTTGGGGCACTAGGCAGCCCCTGAGCAGGCGGACTGTTCCCAAATGCCACCCGCAGACGTGGTAAGACCTCTCTGAAATAAAAAGAGTTCTCGGAAAGGCCATAAAAAGTGAGGAAAGCCAGGGCAGTATGCCCATGCCTCTTTACCCCTTGGATTCTAGCACTCAGGTTTAGCAACCACAGAATATCCCTGTGAAAAAAGAAATGTCTCTGATGCGGAGAAGTCTGTAGAAATCTGCAGCGAGCCCCCCTTCTTTTTTTGAAGACAGTTTCCATAGCAATGGGCACAGACGTGTCCTCTGCAACACCTCTTCCATGCTGAGAGACGATTGCTTTGCACCAACCGCCAGACTGGACCCAAAGCAGCCAACTGTGGGCAAGAAAGCACCGTGCTGCAGTCTTCCTCGAACTCTCCGGTCACCAGGCAAGTGGGGGGATCATCTTCGGGCTGCACAGGGGCTCACTGGCCTGCACATCGTTGAAGGCCCGCTATGGAGAGAAGAGTATCACAGAATCATTAGGGCTGGAAGGGACCTTGGAGGCCTTCTAGCCCAACCCCTGCCCAAGATAGACAAGGGCATTCTAGGCCATTAATTTAAAATCTCAACGCCACCTTTCCAGGTCTTAAGGATGGGGAGGCCCAGAAGGAGACAACTCAACACACCCCAGTTCACTGCACAGCAGGTGTGTGCAGAGAAAACAGAGGCAATTTTGATGAGCAGCTTGAGCCACAGACAGCCCTCTGCTTCTGGGTTCTCCAGCCTGAGGCTTGTGGAGGTGGTTGTGCCAGTTTCTTGCTACCTTCTGCCACATGCCACAACTTGCACAAAATAGTGTGGAAGCTGCAGTTACGAATGTGACAGTTTATAGGACATGAGGAGAGAGAGCTGAAGTGCCAGCAGACCAGAACAGCTTCATACCAGTTCAAATTTCTTTGCTTGTTTGACTGGATCCACCCAGCCCACTCTTCTTTTTCTTACAATATGCTTCCCTCCCCATGGCAATGTCCACACACAAGGACACTGCAAATATTTGGGGAGTTGTGATTTTATGATAAAAGAAGTTGAATGTGTTGCTGGTGTAGAGATTTGATGCTCTCATCCTGTCTGGTCTGGGCAATTAGGCATCTTCTTTGGGGGGGGGGGGGCAGAACCATTTCCCCCCAATCCTCTAGTACAGGGGTCTCCAAACTTAGCAACTTTAAGATTTGTGGACTTAAAGTCTGGCTTGGTCAAGGAATTCTGGGAGTTGAAGTTTTCAACTTGCCGAGTTTGGAGATCCTTGCTCTAGTATAATCTGCTATATCAAACTGTTATCAAGTCAAAGACAGCTCAAGCTGGTGATGAATGAATCAGGGGGCCAATCTGCCCCAAACTGGAGGAAACCCACGCTCAATTCCAGAAGACCTACCCTTATCATCCAGTCCCCTGCCACCCCTGATGGTCTTTGGAGTTCTTGTTCCCTGAAAAGGGACATGACTTTCCCGTTTCTTTCACCAGCAGCAAAAGAATTTTCAAGAAACAAAGTTGAACTGGGGAGTGGCGGAAAGAGGCAGCTAAATTATCTAGGATCCAAGCCAATGGGATCAAGTTACAAACACTGAAAGCGAATGTCCCCAAAGTTAGGAACGACGTCAGGAATTGGGGAGCTCCTTTTGGAAGCTGCTGAGGTATCAATGGTCTGTTTCTCAGGCTACGCATTCTCAACTCCATCAACCCCACCGCCCAAAGCCGCAGCTTTCCCCCCTGTCTAGGATTGCTATACACAGTGGCATAAGTATGGGATATTCCTTTCTCCAGCCTTGTCTCTCAAAGAGTGGCCACGTGATCCACAGGACATTCCTTGCAAGAGAACACAGGAGGGGGGAATGCCAGGAGAAGCACGTGCAGAGTCCTTCCCAAAGGGCTCTTCCCCCTCAACCTTCCCCCAGTTTTCCCCACCGGATTCTTTTTCGGGCTACGAAACAAGCCTGAATGTGCAACTGATCAGCACAGATGGAAAAACAACCCACATCCTGCCAGCTTCTCCTCTCTCTGGCCAGCTTCTAAGTGACAGTCGCCAACCAAGGCCCTTCAAGTGGGCAACGGGGTCTTTAAAAAGGCCACAAGCTCATATTGGTGGAGTCAAATCTGTTTGGGTTTTCTCAAAGAAAAATAACAGAGCCGTGTTCCAGGCCATGTGGGGATCGGTCTACCCACTACCCCTATCCTCCAGGAGCAGTCGTGTCTCTGGAGATCCTCAGCCATCCAGGTCGTGGTTGTCCCAAGGTGCTGTTTCAGGAGGCAACTGGGCTTTCTTGTTTTCTTTGAAGATGTTTCGCTTCTCTTCCAAGAAGCTTCTTCAGCTCTGACTGGACAATGGGAAGTAGGAACGGATTTCCAGAAAACACTGCAGACTACAGGAACCGTTTGTGCTTCAGTTTGAGATGCCAGCAGCAGAGACCCATCCCCAACGGCCTGCGCCTGCCTTCAACAGGGAAGGGACCCAGGGCAGAAAACATCCTGCAGCCAAGAAGGCTCCACACCCATTTGCAGCACTCAGGTGACCCTGAGGACACAGAAAATCTCCAAGTGGCCTCAACGACTCTCTAAAAAGGATGCAAACAACCAGCTGGCTGCAAGGAGTATAAATCCTGCTATTCCCCACTGTCCAGTCAGAGCTGAAGAAGCTTCTTGGACGAGAAGCGAAACATCTTCGAAGAAAAACAAGAAAGTCCAGTTGCCTCGTGACAAAAGCACCTTGGGGAGTCCAGGAGCAGAGAATAAAACAAAATCCACACGGTCGACCAGCGCTGCAAAGCCCCAACGACGATGTCACCAAAGAAGAATAAAAAAAGCCCAATACTCACCTCAAATTTGCTCATGAACTCAGCAAAAATACCAAAAAAATCCTCAGAGGTTGTGACTTTGGAGTCTTCCCCAAAGAAGGACAAGGCTTTCCTGAACTCTTCCGTGGCTTTATGCTGGAGATCATCCAGGGATTGGACGGTGGGATCTGCGCTCTCCAGGAAGGCCTGCAGCGGAGGGCTAAGGATGGACAAACAAGGCCTGCTTGCTTTTTTCCATCCAGAAAACCCTGACTCTGCAAATGCACGGCAGCCCACACCTTCTTACACCCTCAATTGTCCAGGCAGAAAAAGAGAGCCGGTTTGGTACAGTGATTACAAGGCACCCAGCTAGAAACTGGGAGACTTTGAGCTCCAGTCCCACCGGGGGCGTGAAGCCAGCCAGTCACTCTTTCCCAGCCCTAGGAAGGAGGCAATGGCAAAGCACGTCCGTAAACACCTTGCCAAGGAAACTGCAGGGATTAACCCGGGCAGCTCAAAACTGACTCGAAGACAGACACGCAAAGTTAAGCAAAGCACCAGCTCCGAAGCTGTGCTTCTTTAGAGGGACCTCTCTGCTACTGCACAAACGTATATGGGGACCCACAGCTACGAGCCAGGGGTCACTCCATCGTCTGGGGTGGGGGGCAAAGGCACCAGTCTCTCCCGGGGGAGATAAGGAGGAGGGAATAGCAGAGATTCTAAACCTAAGTGGGGACACTTTCAACTCTCCTCCACACACACACACACCACTATTCACACCACCATAATTTGGCTACAAAATTACTGAATCTGGGCAACATTCACCTACACCCACCCCCTTCCAGTGTAGGACAGATATTTTCAATGCCAGCCTGAAAGACAAAGAAATTCAGCCCAGATGTGTTTTAGAAGACATTTAGTGGCGTTTGGCAGATGATAAGAGTAGCGAGGGGAGCAGAAGGCTTCTAGGAGATTAACTTTTCTGTTTCCAGACATAAAAATGCTGGGAAAACAGCAGTTTTATAACAGGAACGAGTAGGGTTAGGGCTAAAGCCCGCAGAAGCCCCCTAACCCTGGGCCCGTCCGTTCCAGTGACGCCATCAGCCAACTGCCTCCGGAAGATTCCCAAGATGTTTTAACGTTCTTAGACATTCCTCCCCCGCCGCCCCATCTCCCAGTCTAGCGGCTTTTGCTTTTTTGGGGGTGGGGGGCTTCATTTGTGGAATCCATGCTTCAACCAAAAGATACATCCATCACTGGCACAAATCTGTCCTCAGGTGAAGAAGGCACCATGTTCTGGCAGGCGACTGCAATCTCGTGGACAGTGCGGTGAAGGTCACTGAGGTCAGCTGTTAATGTTCTCTGATTCACTGGGGGAAGAGAAATGGCAGAAGTCCAGAATTTCAACAGCCTCCTTCGTGAAGCAAGGGAAGGAAGGGCTCTCTGCACTGGCGTTGCGCAAAAAGGCGTCCTACTTCCGAGGAGGCTGCACAGGCAGTCCTCGACTTACAACAATTCACTTAGCGACCGTTCAAAGTTACAACAGCACTGAAAAAAGTGACCTACGGCTATTTTTCACACCTACGACTGTGGCAGCCTCCCCGTGGTCACGTGATCAAAATTCAGATAGTTGGCAACTGATTCACATTTATGACGGTCGCAGTGTCCCAGGTTACGTAATGCCCTTTAGTGACCTTCTGTCAAGCAAAGTCAACGGGGAATCCAGATTCACTTCGCAACCGGGTCACTAGCTGAACAACTGCAGTGATTCATTTAACCGTGGTAAAAAAGACTGTAAAATGGAGCAAAGCTCACTTAACAACCGTCTTGCTTAGCAACAGAAATCTTGGGCTCAGTGGTGGTCATAAGTTGAGGACTACCTGTACCCACTTTGCCCTTGGCAAAGACTCCTAGATTCTCTCTGCCCATCAGGGGCTGGTGGTGAGTGCCCATCCCTAGCTCGGGGCAGGCAGAGTCCAAATGATTTCCCCAATTAAGGGTTGTGGGAACAGGAGTTTTAGCCGGGTGCAAATGGGCAGAGCTGGGAGGGCCACAGATTGTTTCCATCCCTGTTTCCCTATAAACCAAGTAATGTCGGAAAATAAGCCCCATCCTTTGTGATTTACCTTTGGCAGCATGTGGCACTGTGGGCAAATCCGTGGCAAAGCCCAGGAGCTCTGGGAAATGTTGGCTAAGCGATTTGGCAAGAATATGCAGAAAGGTGGACTTCCCATCAACGGTTTTCGTTGTGTTCAGCTAGAATAAAGCCGAAAGAGAAGAGGAACATTTACCAGTGACAGAGTAATTATAGTCCCTGAAGTGCTTGTGGCTGGCCAGCCCCAAAATGTGGTAGCAAAAAAGTTCTCCAGAAAATGAATTTGATTGTTCACAACTGTTGGGTTAACACAACAAAGCTGAACCAGCGGCATCATTTTCATGGCCCACCTAACTCAGTTGTTACCCTGGTCAACTTTCTCTGCCCCCAGTTTGGGGTTCACAAAGTGGGTTCTGTAACAGCAATCCTCAAAAGCTCTTTGCAAAGCAGAGCAGCTCTCGGGGGGGGGCGTTTCCCATGACACCAAGAGAGCTGGTGGAGCCTAAATATCACTTATTTGGTTTAAGCTCCTGAGATTCATTAGATTTAATGGCTGCCCATCTCACGTAGAGTGACTCTGAATAACCAGAGTTGGAAGGGACCTTGGAGGTCTTCTAGTCCAACCCCCTGCTCAAGCAGGAGACCCTATACCAATTCAGACAGGTATATCTATCCAGTCTCTCCTTCAAAGCCTTCGGAGCACCCACGACCTCTGGAGGCATAGCCCTAATGTTGAGGGCCTGAAGGGGAGACTGCCAGGAAATACTGGGGTTGCAGCTTAATCTGTGAAGGAAAAGAATATTCCAACCACTTCTCTACAGTTCTGGCTGGCTAATACAAGAAAAACATCAGCAGAAAACAAAATACTAAAAGAAAGAAAAATGACTACAAGTTCCTGCAACTCGGGAACATAACAAGCCCAAGAGAAAAGCCAGGCTTTGCGGATTCTGTGAAGGTCAGCGGGATTAAGGCACGTCTAATTTCAATGGGCAGCTCCGCTGTACCCAAGGACAACTGAGGGCACTCTGTCCCCCCACCCCATGAAGGAGATCAAGGTAAAACCCTGCACAGAGCCTCTTTTAGGTATTCTCAGAGAGCATTAACCCCTCTGCTGGCCATTCCATCGTTGATGGAGTTTGGGGGATTTCCCATCGATGGATATTTGACATAGATGTCAAAATGGGCACCATTTTGGTTTTGTATATGGAACGCTCCAATTTCCTGTTCCATGTTTCCAACTTACTTTGTGCATTCTAACCATGGGCTGAAATAGAATTGTTGTCATCGGTCCGTGCTATGTAAGAGCATCTAGGAATAACAGAATGACAGAGCTGGAAGGGAACCTTGGAGGTCTTCTAGTCCAACCCTCTGCTCAAGCAGGAAATCCTATACCATTTCAGACAAGTGGCTGTCCGGTCTCTTCTTAAAAACCTCCCACACTGACTGGAGCACCCACAACTTCTGGAGGGAAACCATTCCACTGATTAATTGTTCTCATTGTCAGGAAATGTCTTAGTTCTAGGTTGCTTCTCCCCTTGTCTCCTTAAGTTCTGGGTTCTAGGGTTTTATAGCTGGCTGGATCCAGGGGCCAAATACCACTTTGGCAGGCAGACGATATGGCCACTGTGCAGTTTTTGGCAAACGATAATTAGGGAAAACTTTTTAAATGACAAAAAAAATATCTTTATTCCTAGACCCAAGAATACATTGCTTTGGTATTGGGGAGAACAGTTCCCTCCATCAGGCTGACTGAGCAGGCGAACAGGGATCCAAACCTCCTCCTGCCATGATGGCTACTATGGGGAGCAGCACTTTGGGTGCTTTCCAAGGCAGCCGGACCCAATGTCCAAAAAGGGACAGACACATCTGCAAGATGACCCCTTGAGGGCAAATCTCCCTATAGGCAGTTTGCCAGAAATTGCCCCAAGAAGAAAGATCTTTTTGAGGCAGAAACCTGGGAAATTAAAGCCTTCCTCACTCACTGACACATTCCTTTTCCCTGAGTTAAAAAAAAAACAATCAAGGTTTTCTTCAAGCTGCTAAGAACATGCATTCAGTTTCCACAAACCATTTTGCAAATCCGGAGAGGAACATTGTCTATAATGTAAATCACCAGGCAGTAATCCAGCAATTTGGAAATGATTTGGAAGACGTGCTTTGGACCTGTTGAGAGTCCAGCGCCTGCCTAGATCATTCATTAAAGCCGTCCGATTTTCTTTAGGCTGAAGGAGGCTAAAAGAGGATGCAGAGGCTTTAAGAGCTGCATTCACATTTGTAGTATCTGAAGCTACGAGATTAAGTCAGAAAGTCCAGCAGCAGCCACCACTCCTAATCAAAGGAAGCATCTTGATGTTTTCAACAGGAACCCCCCGTGCTGGAGTCACCCTTGAATCCTACAGGATGATTGAACTTGTGGTAGTTTCCCAGATTAGTTAGCAAGAACCCCAGATAGCATTCTAAGCTCTATAACGATTAATGAAATAGACCAGTAAGTAGCACTCTGTGTCTGGACCTTGCACAGACATCTGGGTCTGGTCCAGGCATCAGAGGAATATAAATATTAATAAAAGCAGAGGGCTTGAGAGAAATTTAACCTGTTTGGTTCACTTCATTTTGCATCCTTATGCAAAGACCTTGCTTGCTCTCTGGAGAAGACCCTAAAGGTGGAAGGAAAGAGAAGAGGACAACCGGCAGCAGAGGAGATGGTCTGGATCACAACAGTGATGGGCGCACCATTGGGAGACCTGAAGGATCAGGTTGTGGAGGAGATCATCTGGAGAAGACCTATCTGTGTGGTTGCTAAAGGGCTTGATGACACACAGATCAAAGTTCCCTCTTTAGCCCAAGGAGAGCATCCATCTAGCCAGGTTTGGAGGCCACCTACCTCTGTGAGGAAGTTGATTTTAAAGCTGGTTGTCTTGTTGCTTTGAGGTTGCCCATGGTTTAGGTAGTTGCCCATGGCCAGCACAAACTGCAAAGAGAGTTTCTGGTGAAAAACAGATCAGAGAAAACCACCCCATTACCTCTCTTCCCGTTTCTGCCTGATCTGTTGGTGCTGAATTAACAGGTTTCAGTCCTGGTTCACACAACAGGCAGAGATACGGCAGGTAAAGACTTACCGTACACACTGCACACGCAGGATTTATGCCTGTCCTAGAGCCCTGCCTACTCAAAGCCCAGCCAGAAGAGGCAATGTCTGGGTTGAGTTTTACACACTAGAAATGAGGCAGCTGGGATGATTCCATGTCCCAGAAAAACCAGAACTGTAAAGGGACTTGGTGGCCATCTAGCCTATCCCCTGCCTCTTGCTCACTCCAGACCGTGCTGTGCCTTTCCTTTTTGCCTGGTGGTGCTTCACATGTGCAAAGGAAGAGGGAAATACTGTGAATTTCCACAAAATCAGTCAATCATGACTTACACAATCAAACTGTCAGAGTTTGCACGACACACCAAGCCATAAACACACCATACAAGCTATGTTTCTACAACATGCAGGCTGAAATACAGGTTGGATTATATGAGGCTGAACACATCCACACATCCCTGGTGTGTTTGTTTGAGGACAAGATTGCATAGCGTTACCCTCCCTCACCCACAACTGTAGGAGGAGGCAGGGATAGTGAAGACTATTAATAGATAAAAGTACAGGTAGTCTAGTCCTCAATTTAAAACCGTTCACTTAGCAACTGTTTGAAATTACGACAGTGCAGAAAAAAGTGTCTTAAGATTGGCCCTTACACTTACGACTGTCACAACATCCCTGCAGTCACGCAATTACAATTTGGGTGCTTGGCAATTGGCAAGCAGTTCAACAGTTGCAGCATCTCATTTGCAAACTTCCCAGCCAGCTTCCAACAAGCACAGGCAATAGGGAAGCTAGATTCCCTTAACACAGGAGTCTCCAACATTGGTAACTTTAAGACTTGTAGACTTCAACTCCCAAAATTCCTCAGCCTCTGGGAGTTGAAGTCCACAAGTCTTAAAGTTGCCAAAGTTGGGGGACCTCTGACTTAACAACTATGGCAAAAAAGATTGTAAAATCGTGCAGAACTCACACAGACTGCATCCCTAAGGGAAAGTTGGCACAGCTTCCCAGTATTTCCGCTGTTCTCACCCCTGTAATGCCACTCTGCCATCTTCAATGGGGGTGCACTGAGTGACAGGGAAGCAAACTGGTTTTTCCAGGGTGGAGAGAGGGGCCTCAACCCCCCCCCCCAACACTCACACACATTTGGCCTTTGGCCACTGGGAGGGAAGCAGAGAACATGGTCCTTGGTGACTAGTTCTCTGAGTCGCCCTCTTGGATCGAGGCTGGCAGCGGGAGAGGCCCAGTCCTGGCATGGTCCCGGAGTCGACCGTTTCTCTCCTCTCCCTCCACTTCTGGTGTGGGCAGAGTCCTCATTTGTTTTGTTCCCAAGGCAGAAGAGGGTCAGCAGTGCAAGCAGCCCTTCTTAGTTTTGCCAGGGCAGCATATTTTGGTGCTGTCATGCAGAACAGCCCTCCAGAGGTTGTGTGAACCCAGCCAGTCGCTCAAGTGAAGCGCCCACAGCTCTCCAGATCAGAAGAGTTTGGAAAGCCTGGTAGATCATTCATAGAGGAGCTTCGGGGGGGGGGGGGGTTGAAGGAGCAGCCCCCAATGCTTCTCTACATCCAGAGGGCCCCAAAGGTAGGTTTCCCTCCTTCTCACTTCCGTAGCAAGCCTCCAAAGAACATAATCACTCTCTGGGAATCCTCAGAAGTTGGCCCAGCTTCAGAGGCACCAAAGAAGTACCAGATCAGGAACCCCTGCACGGAGTCCACCGCTAGAGAGCCTTCCATGCCGGGCATGGGAACTGGGTCAGGGGAGCGCCATATCTGCTGAACTGATGGGGACAGAGGGCTCCAGGGCTGGCCAGGCAGCACATCTCCTCCTAACCCGGAGTTAATTGATAGCCAGCAAAGGAGGGAGCTGTTAACCAGGTGTTCTTTATGGCACTTTGAGTGGGTGCAAGGTGCCATTTGGAATCCTTCTGTGTGCCGCTGCTTGTTTTGCTCCTGGGGGCCAACTCCTGTCGCAGGTTAATGCATGTTCTGAAACTCCAGGGTGGCTTCTCTTGAAAGGAAGACAGCTTCTGAAAGCAAGCCATTCCACTGGTTAACGGTTCTCATGGTCAGGAAGTTTCTCCTGAAATCCAGGTTGCTTCTTTCCTTGATTAGTTTCCATCCACTGTTTTTTTGTCTTGCCTTTGTCTTTGGAAAATAGGCTGACACACGCACCCCTTCTCTGAGACAGCCCCTCAAATATTGGAACACTGCTATCATGTCCCCCCCCCCCAAGTCCTTCTTTTCTCCAGACTGGCTGTTGCTGCAACCATTCTTCATATGTTTTAATCTCCAGGCCTTTAATCATCTTCGTCGCTCTTCTCTGCACTCTTTCCAAAGCCTCAACATCCTTTTTGTAACGTGGTGACCAAACCTGGATGCTGTATTCCAGAAATGGCCTTATAAAGATAAAGGGGTACTAATATTTCGTGTGATTTTGCTTCTGTGCCTCTGTTTATGCAACAGAGGCAACAGCTCAAGGAGAGGAGAAGCAGACGCCCCTCTGTGCTTTTGGCTCCAAAAGCACATTTGGCCTCTGGGGCTGTGGTTTTTCTTGCATGTTGGAGGGAGCAGACAGACTTTAGTCCAGGGGTCTTCAGACTTGGTGACTTTAACCAGATTCAACTCCCAGAATTCCTCAGCACAGCCAAAGTACCCTTTTACTTTGTAGGTAGCATCTCTGGACACTGCAGGGATCGCCCAACATGCAGGACTAAAACACAGGACCCATAACTGTAGTGACTGCAGGCAGGGAAAAACCAGAAACATAGGAAAACCCCTACCCAGAATTCTAGCCTTCCATGCTCCCCTCCTTGTGGGGAAGGGCCCAGCTCTCCACCTAAGCAACCTCTCAGTATCTCTTCCATTGCCATGGAGGCCGTCCAAAGCACATCTGAAGGACACCACAGGGCTGAGCTACAGGGGGCTCAGCTTCCAACTGGCACCATCCCAACCAGCATGGCCCCTGCTGGAGATGGTAGGAGTTGAAGACCAAGTGATTAGGGGGGCCTCCCTGAAGAAGGCTCTGTAAGAATGTCCCTCTCGAAAGAAAGACAGAGGCAGAAATAAATAAATAAATAAAAAAGAAAGAAAGAAAGAAAGAAAGACACAGACAGAGAGAAGGAAGGAAGGAAGGAAGGAAGGAAGGAAGGAAGGAAGGAAGGAAGGAAGGAAGAAAGAAAGAAAGAAAGAAAGAAAGAAAGAAAGAAAGAAAGAAAGAAAGAAAGAAAGAAAGAAAGAAAGAAAGAAAGAAAGAAAGAAAGAAAGAAGGAAAGAAGAAGAAGAGGCAGCCGATGGGAGTCTTTGCACCCTGAAAGTCTGGGAACTGCCAACGGGTGGCTGAGTAGAAGGGAGTGGTGGCCCTCTGGTGGCCACTACTAGGAACAGGAATTTTGACCGACCTCCAAGATTTTGGCCAGTTTCTTGCTATTCTTCAGTTCCAGGGAAGCATTGTAGATGCACTCATAGCTGGCCGTAATCTCCTCCACCTTCTCCTGCAGGGTCGTCTTGAAGTGAAGGCTGCACAGGCGGATTTTATATTCAGGCACCAAAAGCATCTGGAAGGGAAGGAAAAGAAGGGCCAAAGGAAGACCATCACACCTGAGGCCACCGTCCTAAAGTACAGGAGGGCAAAAATGAAATACGCCGCCTTGCCTGAGACCCCACCCATCGTTCTGCTGATAAAAAATGGCTTCCGGCACATGGGGCCTCTGGCTTCAGAGCAGGAGTGGGAAAAGGCCACATGAAAAGGAGGAAGCAAGATAGGGCAAGATGAGGACTGCCATTGAGCACGCCGACGTTTCTTTATAGGCCAGCAGAAGTGTCCGTGCTTCAACACACACACAGAGACTCAGCCACATTTGCCAGAGCCCCACATTCATCTTGGTTTATCCTTAGTCGGTGAGTTGTGTTACTCCCGACACCAATCACCAACCAAGAGGTTTTCCAGGGACAATGCACCCGTCCCCAGGCTTTTGGGGGGCTGCTAAAAAAATCCACATGGCCCCCAACCCTTAGTCAGACCCCTCCCGTCCCTCCCCAGCAGCAGACTTCCCTCACTCACCTGCAGGACAAACTGGTCCGGCTCGCTCAGCTTGCTGCGGTCGCCCTGGTAGCTGTGGAAGCGCTGCACCTCCTCGGCGTCAGGCGCGAAGAGCAGCAGTTGCTTGAGGTGAGAGGCTTCCAGGCGGTCGCTCTCCATGCTCAGGAGGATCTGGCGCAGCTCGATGTGGGAGAGCTTGAGGTGCGCAATCAAGATGGCTGGCCGGAGGAGGAGAAGGCATCAGCGGGGAGGCTGGACGTGCCTTGCCAAAGCGGCTTTGGTTTCGGGCCAGGAGCAGCCAGGACCACGTGGATGCCCTGACCCTCCAGCAGGGTAGCACCAAGTCTTGCTCTCCCCCCAGTGACCTTTGAGCGAGGGTGGTGGCACTTTCTGCCACAGACCTGTTTATTCTTTATCTTTATCATCGAAGGTTTTCAAGAAACGACTGGGGGGCCCATTGTCCAGAGAGGCCTGAGGATCCTGCACTGGGCAGGAGTATGGTCTAGACCAGGGGTAGGCAACCTCGGCTCTTTTATGACTCATGGACTTCAACTCCCAGAATTCCTGAGTGCTGACTCAGGAATTCTGGGAGTTGAAGTCCATGAGTCATAAAAGAGCCGAAGTTGCCTACCCCTGGTCTAGAAGACCTGCAAGGTCCCTTCCAATCCTCTGACTGATCTCTTACCTTTCTTCCAGGAGTTTGGGATGGTGTTGGTAACTGCAGGACGTAGTCAAAAAGATCAAGGTGGTGGCCGCAATGGGGCAATCCAAACACCCCGTTTTTTTATGTTCAGCACATCCCCTTGATCTTTTTAACCACACTTGTAGACACCCCCAGCTTGGGCAAATGTTTCGTCTACCTGTCCAGTGCCCCGAGGCCTTCTCCACACCCTCCTGGCCTGCTAGCTGTTACTCACCTGTGTTGTAGGCCTTTTTGTGGGACAGAATCTCAACCAGGTGCTTTTTTTTAAGGGGCTCCGGCAAGGGGCTCGGCTCTGGAAGAGAAACTGAAAGATTTAATCTGAGATAAGGAGAGGGTTCAAGAGGCCTTGGGAAAGAGAAAAATGAAGCTGGGGACTGGCATGACATGTGCTGGGCATCCTAGAAGCTCCTGGCGGACAGCCACAGCATTTCTGAGTCAAAGGCATGAACCCTCTTAGCTCCCCATTGCTTCTTGTGTGTGTGGGGGGGGTAAGACTCCTCATCTTCACTGCTCACAGCCTAAACCTCTTCACTTGGCTTCCCCAACTGGCTCACCCAGTTGGCTTCTGCCCAAGATCTCCCTGGCATGACCAGCCCCAGTCCCAGGCTCACAAGGAGAATTTGCTTCTCCCTGTTGAGAAACTCAGCACCAGGCAAAATAATCTGCCTCCAAGCTGAGAGGCAGTCTACCTTCGGAAATCAGCTCTGGACGGCAACGGTGAGGATGGTTGTGGTCTCTGTGAGCTTCCGAGAGCTATAAGGAGAAGCCCAAGCACTGCTAGCTTGTGGGGGTGGGGGGGTGGGAGAGATATCCCTAAATTTGTGAGCCACAAGCTTCCCAACGGCCATAAGTCAGTCTCTTTCAGCTTCGAGGTCCCTCTTCGTATGGGAATAATGATTACAGCCAAACATATTTATTTGTTTATTAGTTAGTCAGAGAACCAGTTTAGTACAGTGGTTACAAGGCACTCTCCTCCCCCAGGAAGGAAGCAGTGGCAAAAAAAAAAAAAAAACGCCTGAAAAGCCTTGACAAAGAAACTGAAGGCAGTCACCAGGAGTCAAAAACTGACTAGAAGGCCCAAACAAGAAGTGAGTGATTTCCTGGAGCTCAAGGCATTACACTTTTGATCCCCATTTTTCTTTAAACAGCCACCCTGTCAGGTTGGTTGGGTGGAGAGAGAGCGTGACTGGCCAACGTGGCCCCATCAGCTTCTCTGGCCACAGGTGGGTTCGACCCTGAGCCACCTGCCTCTTCATCTAACCTGCAACTTGCAAGACCCTGTAAGGGTCACCGCCGTTCGCTGAACGACGGAAAGGGGCTCTCCCGACCTCTCCTCGTCAGACTCCGAGTTATCACTCCAGCCACATCCAGCGTGGCCAGAGCAAAAGCCGGGCATTATGGGGGCTGAAGTTTGCAACACTGGAGAGCCTGGCTGGCCTCGCAGAAGAGAGGCGGGGGGAGGACTTCAGAATCCACCTGCTTTGCCGATGTGTGGATGGCTCCCCCCCTCCTCCCTCCCCCTGGAAACCCTGGAGCAAAGGCTTGGCAATTCTCCTGCCCGCCCACTCTCTGCCCAGCTGTGACCCACCTACCTGGATCTGGGGAGCGATGGGGTAAGAGGAAGTGATCGTGAGCCAGAAAAGCTCCAACAGAACGCAAAGAGCACCCCAGGAGCAGCGGGGAGCCCCAAGCCACCAAGCGAAGGGTCTGTGGGGCAGCATGTGGGGCAGCACAGAGACAGGAGGACCCCACAGAGTGAAGCAAATCCACCATGTGCGCAGGCCCCACCCCAGGCTGGGTAAGAGTCGGCTGCGGCCCCAACGAACGCCAAGGCGAGCTGCTTCTACTACCCCCTCCCCACTAACGTAAGCCTCCTTCCCTGCTGTGGCAGAGACCACCGACTCACTCGCTGGCTTCTGAGTTCCAAAATGCAGCTCGAGGTCCAGGTACTTGACCATGTCGCTCAGCTTGTCATAGTCAGAATCCTCCCCGAGCTAGGAAAGGAGGAAGAAGCCGTCAGGCCAAGAGCCAGACCCACCCTTGGCTCTTCAAAGGGACCTTGGTGCTGGGCCCTTGCCCTGGCCGATGCCCACTCGGTCCAACGGCCGGCTGCCCAGCACTTTGCATTAACACGCGCACACCCCAACCAAGCAGAGGTTGGCAGCAAGGCCACAAAGGAAGGACATCGAGGGAACCCGAAGGAGGAGCCACTGACAAGCTCACCTGCCTCTCCCCAAGTGGCCAGGCATGCACGAGAAACGAGAAGTTCTCTCTGGGGGCCAAATATCTGCAGAAAAGGGTGGGGCATCTCCCTGCCCAAACAGCTGTACACTCGAGACCCCTAGGTTTGATAGTGCCCAAAGTACAGCTCGTGTGCTCTTTTTGTAACCAAAGAAATATACACGGAAGGAATAGGGAAAGCTTAGCACAGCGTTCAGAATAATGTCACTAGCTGGCATAGGGTGTTGCAGGGGGTGCACCCTTCAGGCTTTTCATCTGGCAGAGTGGAAAGCTCAGAGGGTTTCAACAAAGCAGGGGCCAGGGTGGGACAAGGTGGGGAGGAGCTGTCAGGCAGGAAAGACCAGGTCCGCACATGATTTATTGCCAATGCACAGGAATCTTCTCAGCACCTGGATAAGGGTCAACGGCACAAGGGGGATTGACCTAGTTGGCTTGTGGCTATGTAGGGATTCTAGGCTGATCCCTCTTTTCACTCCGCCCTCTCCCCGGCTCCTGCCATTCCTGCTCCTACACATGTGCCTCCATTGGGGGTTCTCATCCTACCTGACCCCAGATGGTTCCTTCCGAGTTCTCCACCTGCTCCCAGCGCAGCCGCTTAACACTCATGTGGTTGGACTCGCTCCTGTGGTGTATACTTCCTTGCAGCAATGGAGGGGGCACACAGGGCATTGGGGGCGGAGGGGGCGGGGGAGGAGGGGGAGGAGGCAGGGGGAGCTGGGCTGTGGGATGGGGGCCGGAGGGAGCACTCTGGGCCGCTTCCGTGGACCTGGGCTCTTTCTGGGGGTCACAGAACTGTGGAGGTCTGGGGGGTGGGCTGATTGGAGGCGGGGGGAGGTGGTCTGACAAGATGGAGTAGGTCAGGGAACTCCCTTCGCTGCTGCTCAAGCCCTCGCTGGCACTGCTGTGGTCATTGGCCATGTAGCTGCCCTGGTCATCGTGGAAACTCATCTGGGGAGAGAACAGCAGGGGTGGGTAGGTAAGGCACAGGGCATCCCAACTTCACAAGCACATTGCATTATTTGTGGACAGGTTCAGAGGGGGCACCGTTTTACCAGGAAAAGGGAGCAACACATTCAATAGACCAGGGCTTTTCAACCAGTGGTACAGGTACCACCTGTGGTACATTGGCACCTGACAGGTGGTACACGACTATCCTAGAAAAGTGGGGGGGGGGGAATAAGCTGAACCGGTGGCAGCACCACACAAGCCTGAGCAAGAGATGGCTGGAGCTGCAGGGCTGTCAGGGCTCAGCGGAAGTGCCAGGATCAGCGCCAGGCTCCAGCTCGAGCTCGGCGCTGATCCTGGCGCTTCTGCTGAGCCCAGAAGAAGTGCCGATCAGTTGGAATATTGCAGCATCCCCAGGGTCTTTTGGTTTACATTCAGATGCTTGGCAACTGATTCATATTTATGACGGTCAGAGTGTCCCAGGGTCATGTGAAGTGACCAAAACCTGCTGCAACCACCCAGCAGACGGGGGGAATAAAAACCAAACACCCCCCACCCCATCCCCACTGCCAATCCTCAACAGAAATGCTCACAACAATGAAAACCTCGGACAGGAGGAAGAGGGTTGCCAGGCGGGCAGGCAGGTGTCTCGCTCGGTTGTGGCTTGGGGGGCACTTTTTTCATTGCCATCGTAACTTCGAACAGTCACTAAGCGAACTGTTGTAAGTCGAGGACTACCTGTAACTTTTTTCCTTTTTTTTTTTTTGGTCATCAAGTTTTTGACACCTTGCTAGGCGACTGGTGGTCCTCGGATGTTGCCCTATCCTAAAAGTGGTACAGTGGGTGAAAAGGTTGAAAAGCCCTGCAGTAAATCAATGCCACTTCACATCTTCACCCTTGATGATGATTTTCAGAGCTGTTGGTCTGAGATATTCCTTGCCAACACACGGGCTGGTTTGCACCCCACGTCACAAATAAGGTTGGCTGGGGTTGCAATGGGAAGTCAATCACGATCAGCATGTGGTTGGATCACGCCTTCACCTTAAGGGTTGTTATTGGTTTTATTGGTTGGACAGAGCTTTCTTTGGGGGGGGTCATTCTTATGCCACCCCTGGCAAATTGGCATCTGATGGACACATTAGGATGGCCAGGACAAGGCATCTTCCTCCTGTGCTCTCCACATGCCTGCCCAAGTTAAGGTGTCTACCTGGAAGAGGCCTTCCTGTCCTCAGAAGTATTTAGAGATGATTAAAGGCCTGGAGACTGAAACATATGAAGAACAATTGCAGGATTTGGGTTTGGCTAGTCTGGAGAAAAAAAAGGACTTGGGGGTGACATGATAGCTGTATTCCAGTATTTGAGGGGCTGCCACAAAGAAGAGGGGGTCAACTTATTCTCCAAAGCACCTGAAGACAAGACAAGTAACAATGGATGGAAACTAATCAAGGAGAGAAGCAACCTGGAATTAGAGAGAAATTAGGGGGAAATTTCCTAACAATGAAAACAGTGGAATAGCTTGTGTGTCAAGCAATAACATTCGATGTTATTCCGATGTTATCGGAAACTTGACATGTGTTCAGAAGTTGTGGGTGCTCGAGCACTGGAGGCTTTTAAGAAGAGACTCGACAATCACTTCTCTCAAATGGTCTAGGGCAGGGGTAGGCAGCCTTGGCTCTTTTATGACTCGTGGACTTCAACTCCCAGAATTCATCAGGTCTAGGGTCTCCTGCTTGAGCAGAGGATCGGATTAGGTCCCTTCCAGCTCTATTCTGATACCTGCTTAATTCCTCCTGAGGTTCCCACAGTCTAAGGTCAGAAAGTCAGGATGGTGACTATAATGGTGCGTTTGAAACTCTGCTTGCTTTTCATGTGTCTTCCATGCTTCAGTCATAGTTGTGGCCGCCATCTTGACTTTTGACCACATCCGGTGGGCACCTCTTATTCACCCTGGAGAGGAGCTGCTGTTTTCCCGGGGGGGGGGACACACAGCAGCACCTTCTAGCCTTTCGAATGGGAAGAGCCATTCCAGTTATTATTGGAAGGTGAAGGAGACAAAAAAAAAAGTTTGTAGCTGCTTAAGACACCCACTTCAGGTTTGCAAACTCCTTTTTGAAATAGGCCCCAGTCCTTTCACATTCAAAGGGTGGCCCCCAATAGACAACTCAACACCTAAGAGGCCAAGTTGACACTCTGTTCCTTTAGACCAAGAGTCTCCAATCTTATTTATTTATTTATTTATTTATTTATTTATTTATTTATTTATTTATTATTTATTTATTTATTTATTTATTTATTTATTTATGGGACTTATATGCCGCCCTATCACCCGAAGGACTCAGGGCGGCTAACAACAATAAAAAACAACAATACAAAAATTAAAAAAGAATTAAATAACAGCCCCAAAATAAATTAACTACATAGTTAAAAAATTAAAAATTAAAACATATCAAACAACAATCTTGGCAGTTGGCTGGGAAATTCTGGGAGTTGAAGTCCACAAGTCTTAAATATTGCCAAGATCGGAGACCTCTGCTTTAGAGGATTATTTTGGCCTGCAAAGACTTCCAATTTGGCTGGTGAAATCTTTCAGTTTTGTGTCTGTTTTAACTCTCTTTCCATCTGTTAAGCACACAGCCTTTCAAGTGGCATTTTATGTTTCAGTAAACAAAATAAAGACACATTTGGCTTCCCCCCAAGCCTGTTGTTTTTCTCTTCCTTTTGATGTTTACTAGCACACAGATGGCTCCAAATTGTCAAACTGAAAAGTTGTTACAACCGGTCCCATAAATACCTTGCCGTAAGAAGAATCCTGACAAATGCATCTGCATAAAAACTGATTTGCCTCTCATATACAACCCTCTACCAAAGCAGGAGATCCTATACCATTCCAGAGAAATAGCTGTCCAGACATAGAACACAAAATAGAACAATAGAGTTAGGAAGGGACCCCGGAGGTCTTCTAGTCCAGTCCCCTAATTGAGCCGGAGACGCTATACTGTTTCAGACAAATGGCTATTTAGTCTCTTCTTGAAAGCCTCTAGTGATGGAGCACCCACAACTTCTGGAGGCAAATTATTTGTTCTCACTGTTAGGAAATTGATTGTTCTCACTGTTAGGAAATTTTTTAGTTCTAGGTTGCTTCTCTCCTTGAATAGTTTCCATCCATTGCTTCTTGTCTTGCCTTTTGGTACTTTGGAAAATAGTTGGATCCCCCTCATCTTTTGTAATTGATCAAATAAGGGAGGGATCCAGGCCTTGGAACCTGACCCAGAGCCTTTGGGTTCTTTGCCTGGATTGGCATTAGTCAGAATTGAGCAAAATCTGTCACATCAACTGGGACCATTTGGAACCCAAAGATCTTTAAAAAGCTCCAAAGAAAAGTCCCCTCCAAGTTGAACGAGTGACCCCAGAGCCACAACTCTGCAGATCTTGGGGCTGCCTATGGAAAGATGGACTCCCGGAATACTTTTTTTCTTCCCAGATTCAGTTCCAGGTCTTGGATTCCTCAGTGGCCTCCCATCCCAGCACTAACTAGGCAGGAGATCAGCCAAGGCTTGCAAGAGGCTTCCATTCCGCCCTCATACGGGAATTTGCGCTCAGGAGAGAACTGAGGTCTCTGTGGAATGGTCTTTTGGAGTTTTAGCAAACATTCTTGTTTCTGCAAGACCGTCTGAAGGGCAGTGCATGGGTGTGGAACTTGTGGGTGGTTCCTAGGAGCTGAGAAATCAGAAAGCCAGACACAAAGGCACCATCTGCCTATTCCCGGTGCAAGAATGCTGGAGTGCAAGAATGATAAGAGATAAGCAGGGCCTGCCTGGCTTTCCAGCCTGGGAAGGCATCGCGCTGCATTTGTGCGGTTTGCAAGAAAAGACCGGAAGACCCTCTGTGCAGAATGGCATGAGGCTTCCTGTAGTAGGCAGCGGGCTGGACTGGAAGACCTCCAAGGTCCCTTCCAAATCTAGGATTCTAGGCTATCCAGTAGCTCGTTCCAGTTACTTTTTAGTAATATTACAGGTAGACCTCGACTTATGACCACAATTGAGTTTTTATTGCTAAGCGAGATGATTATTAAGTGAATTTTGCCCCATTTTATGACCGTTCTTGCCACAGTTGTTAAGTGAATCACTCCTGTAGTTATGTTAGCAACCCCGTTGTTAAGTGAATCTGGCTTCCCCATTGCTTGTTAGGTCACAAAAGATAACCACATGACCTTGGGACACTAGCACCGTCATAACTATGAGTCAGTTGCCAAGGGGCTGGATTTTGATCATGTGACCACGGGAATGCCGCAGTGCTCGTAAGAATGAAAAAATGTTATTAGTTGCTTTTTTCAATGCCGTAGTAACTTCAAAGAGTCACTAAACGAACTGCTGTAAGTCAAGGACTACCTGCACCTATTTAGACATAAGAAACAAGTGGGGAAAACACTGGGAATTTTGCCTTGGGCGGTTTTCCATCCCTGCAGACCCTTCCACGCTGGCCCCTTCACTGGAGAAAAACCTCCCACCTCCTCGTAATCGTTCTCAGACGCCAGGAAGTCGTCCACCAGGGTGATGCGATGGCCCAGCTGCTCGCTCAGCGCATCAAGGAAGCGGTCCGTATCCCGGCTGCGTGGCGGCCGTGAGAAGGTGAAGAGCTTCCTCCGGCGAGACAGGGGGCTCAGCTTGGGCGACAAGGCCGGGCTGCTGTCCAGGCTGACATAGGGGTTCGAGTCTGTGCTGCAGGGGGAAGGGAGGCCACCAGGCGAGCGGTAATAGCAAGGCTGCAGAGTGGGATCATTCTGCCAGGAAATAGTCAATCCTGATTTTCGGCTACCTGCAGAAAATAGAGAGAGACACACAACCATTTGCAGCACATTGGGGGGGGGTTGGACTAGATGACCTACAACATCCCTTCCAACTCTGTTTTCTACTCTATTCTGTTCTGTTCCATTCTATTCTATGCTACAATGCCTGACAGAACAATTCAGTGGAACGACTTGCCACCAGAAATCGTGGGCGCCCCATCACTGGAGATTTTTAAGAAGAGGCCGCTAGACAGTCACTTGTTTGAGATGGTATAGGTTCTCCTGCTTGAGCAGGGGGCTGGACTAGAAGACCTCCAAGGTCCCTTCCAGCTCTATTATTCTATTCTATTCTATTCTATTCTATTCTATTCTATTCTATTCTATTCTATTCTATTCTATTCTATTCTATTCTATTCTATTCTATTCTATTCTATTCTATTCTATTCTATTCTATACACAAAAGTGAATTTCATTTCCTTGAAACAAAAGACCAAGGGCTGAGAATGAGGCATATTCACCCTTCACTTAACAGAGGAAAAGAAGAAATATCAGAATATTAGCTGCCCCTGAACTGACATTAGGCAATTTGGAGAATCTAGTGTGAAGCACCCGATGCATTTTTGGGGAAATGGGAGGAAGAGAAAAAGCTTTTGAAAGGACCAACTTTTTTCCCCAAATACTATTTGATGTTCAGTTGGGGAAGGGGATAACAGAAAGAGAAGCCATTTCATTCTGACTTCCAGAGTTATCTTTTGGGGGGAAAGGATGGTTCTTACTGTCTACTGGGTGAACCTCACCACATTTATGATGAACCTGTTTGCATTGAACTAAATTTTAAAGAGAGAGATTCTACAAATCAGTATTTATTTGGACCTTACGGCATCACAAAGTCAACTTGGTTGCAAGTTCCCTCAGCTCTGATCTTGGATCTCAACCAAGCAGGGAGAAAAGCTCCGGTTTTCCCGAACAAATTCCGAGTCCATCCCAAATAAATCCCCAAAGGTTGTCTACTGTACCCCCACGAGACCGGAGGAATTACCTGCAGGCTCTGAAGCCCGAGAGGAAGTCCGGCACGCGGGCAGGCGGCTTTCCAGTTCGGCATAGACTGCCGACATCTGCGAGCAGAAGGAAGGGAGCCACGGGTGGGAGCCAGTTCGCTGCTGACCCTTCTCCCCCGCCCCCTTCTTAGCCTGGGCCCACAAGAGGGCGGCTCTCACCATTTGGGGGTTGGGGGTCTCTGGAAGAGACGTTCCATCTCCCGCTTGGCGCTCTCCGGGAGCTAAACGGCTGGGCACCTCAGCGGCTTCACTGCAACCTGGGGAAAAGATGGGGGATTCTTGCAGGGAAGGCCTTCAAGATGGATGGTTTGCCATGACTACTTCGTCTGAATTTAGGGTTGGGGTTTTTTATTGGCAATGTTTGGATTTGGAATTGAGTTTGCTATTGGGGGGTGGGGTGGGTGGGAGGTCATCCTTTCCAAAGGATATTTGGGCGTAGCTGAGGTTGAGGGCTTCCACGGGTCTAGGAAGCTGCCTCCACTTTTAGTAAATAATGAAGAAAATTAATTCAGGTAGTCCTGGATTTATGACCATACCCGAGCCCAAAATTTATGATGCTAAGTGAGACATTTGCTAAGTGAGTTTTGCTCCATTTTACGACCTTCCTTGCCACCGTTAAGTGAACCACTGCAGTTGTTAAGTTAGTAACACAGTTGTGAAGCGAGTCTGGCTTCCCCACTGACTTTGCTGTCGCGAAAGGGGATCACGTGACCCTGGGATGCTGCGACCGCCATAAATATGAGTCAGGGTCTGCCAAGTGCCTGAATTTTGATCATGTGACCACGAGGATGCTGCAATGGTCATAAGCTGACACATGGTCATCAGTTACTTTTTTCAGTGCTGTTATAACTTTGAACAGTCACTAAACAGACTCTTGTAAGCTGAGGACTTACCTGTAATAAGCAGTCAGGGGGTGGAGCAGAGCAAAGGCCCATTTTGATCCAGAGGAGGAAGCAAAGGGATCAGTGGCCACGGCAGAGTTATTTGCAATGTATCATTTGGCTCAGAGAGTCAGCCTGAAGCCAACCAGCACCAGGGCCTTCTCTGCGTGAAGCGGAGCTGGAGAGAGCCAAGGCCAGGCACGGGAATGATCAAATCGGAATCCAGAATTTGACTGGAATCTCTGTGATTGTCTTGCCTAACCCCCCACTGATTAAGGCAAATCCAGAGCCCCTCCTGGGTAATCCTTTGATTGCTCGGATTAAGGAAGAGGAAGGAAAGGGGGGGCAGTGCATGAGAAAGTCCAGGTGGCCGAGTGAAAGTTCAAGATGTTCTCCACAAAGACGAGTGGCAGCACCTGTTAAGCCCCTCGAGATATGGTAAGTACAATCCATGTAATCTCAACATTTGTAGAGGAGGGGGACGCGGTCAACGCTTCGGTCATTGCAAGGCATGTGAGCAAGCAGAGGGTGGTTGTGGGGTCATTGTGTCTGATCAATGTTCCCCCAAACCCCTAACTACAGAGAAGGGATATGGCCACCCTCCCCTACCACTAGAAGGTGGGGAGAAAACAATGGAAGTTGCTGGACAAAGGTGGGGAAAGAAGCCAAAGATCACCACTGGCGCAGCCCCACAACCTACCCCGGGCTTCACTCTCCTTGGGGCTATGACCACGCAGACTCTTCCGACGCCCTGGGCCGGTCCGTAGGGAACTCTGAGGCTGTTCGTCCACTTCGGCTTCAGCTACAGCTGGGAAGAATAAGCCAGTATCTTTGCTTTAGACCCCCATCATAATCCCATTGTCTGTCTGAAGGAAACTCAGTGTCAGCGCTGCGACTGAGCATGGCTATAGCCATTTTCCTGCTCGTTCTGGGTTGCCACATAGAACGGAGGGAGGGGGGCTGCCCAGGTGGTTCGCTAGTCATAATAATCTTTTGTCCCGTGGGAACCAAGGTCATCGGCTGCTCCCAAGCCTGCAGGCTGGGCGTTGTGAAAAAAGCCCACCAAATGATTGCACTGGGGAATGTAGTCACTTGCATAGCTTTATGGGTGGGATTTTTAACTTTGTATTGGGGAATTGTTACGTGTGTATCCAGACTGGGTTTCACCTTTGACCGTGCCAATACTTTGTAACTAATAAACAAGTTCTTTGAGGAATTTGCAAGCCTCGGAGTTCTGCTTTATTCGACTCTGCCTGTCGGAACCTTGACACCCAGTTTGGGAGGTTGCTGGTAACTTGAGACTTCAGCAATAATACAACCAGGTGATCTGATTTGCAGAAGAGAGACAGACACATCTCACTTAGAGTAGAATACAGGTTCAGTTCATTTAGTGACCGCTTAAAGTTACAACTAAAAAAAGGGACTTATGACCGTTTTTCACACTTATGATCATTGCAGCATCCCCAGGGTCAGGTGATCAGAACTCAGACGGTTGGCAACTGGTTCATATTTATGATGATTGCAGTGTCCTGGGGTAACGTGGTCCCCTTTTACGACCTTCGGCCAAGCCAAGTCAGATTCACTTAACAACCGTGTTACTAATTGAACAACTGCAGTGATTCACTTAACAACTGTGGCAAGAAAGGTCACAAAATGGGGACAAAACTGACTTAACAAATGTCTCACTTAGCCACAGAATTGTTGGGCTGAGTTGTTGTAAGACGTCAATGATCTCTGCAACCAGTTAACAGATCTATTAATGCAATAATTCAGTGTATCTCAACCTTGGCAATTTTAAGATGTCTGGACTTCAACTCCCAAATTCCCCAACCAGCTATGCTGGCTGGGGAATTCTGGGAGTTGAAGTCCAGACATCTTAAAATTGCTAAGGTTGACAAACACAGCAATAACTGAATGATGCTTTACAACTCCACCTAGAATACAAAGTGCGACGGGGAATTCTGGAGCCCTGAGGCAGGGGCAGCTGAGGAGTTCGTGAATCTGGGAGCCTCACGCTGCAAAGAAGCAACAAGTAGCTCAAAACAGCAATCAGAACTGCAGGGTGAGGCTCCCCAAGCTCTGCTATTACACCTTTTGAGTAGCACCGGTCTTGGGCCTGGCCAGGCAGGAACCCAAATCTCTCAGGCTGCAGAGAGCCGTTATGTAAACCTCTCACCAGCCTCTGCAGGCTGCTTGCCAAGGCATCAAGTACCCTTAATTTGGAAGGAGGGAGGCCTACCTTTCTCGCCACGGTTGTTAAGTGAATCACTGCAGTTGTTAAGTTAGTCACACAGTTGGTAAGTGAATCTGGCTTCCCCATGGGCTTTGCTTGTCAGAAGGTCGCAAAAGGGGATCACAGGAGCCCGGGACACTGCGACCGTCATAAATATGAGTCAGTGGCCTGAATTCTGATCACCTGACCACGGGGATGCTGCAATTGTCATAACTATGAGTCAGTTGCCAAGCATCTGAATTTTGATCACCTGACCACGGGGATGTTGCGATGGTCATAAGTGTGAAAAATGTCATAAGTCACCTTTTTCAGTGCCATTGTAACTTCACGGCAAAAAGGGTCACAAAATTGGGTGTGACTCACTTAATGAGCACCTTGCTTAGCAACAGAAATGCTGGTCCCAGTTGAGGGCCATCTGCACAGCCCTACAGCCCAGTCTCCTGGGTTACAGCTCTGCCTGCTTGGCTGCAACCCCCCCCCCTCCACCCATCTTCCACAATCTTGGACTTTGGCCAGAACAGCAAAGGTCTGAGAGCTCCATTTTCCAGCACATCTGGAGGACACCTGGTTGAGGAAGAAGGTTCTTGCTCAGATGCATCCAGATGTGTCTGTTTGTCCATCCTCTCCTTGGAATGGAACCACTTGCCACAGCCAACTCGCTGCGGCCAATTCACCATAGGGCAACTGGCTGCAGAACAATTCAACAATTTTATTTAATTATTTAAAATATTTTTTAAAAATATTTTATTTTTGGTCATTCATATTTCATTTTATCCCTCCTTTGGCATCTTTTCTTTAAAGATTCTATTCCACTATTTCTTCGATATTAGAGTAACCCTTATCCCATGGCGAGTTGTCCCGCGGCAAGTTGGCCATGATGAGTTGACTGCTCCTCTGCTCCCTCCATAGATACATGCCTCTTACATACATACACATGCATACATACATACATACATACCTCTTCCCGCCCTCTCCCCGCAGACCTGCCCCTCCTCCCAGGCATCTGGGCTGCTCTCTGGCTTAATAATAATCTCCTTGGAAGCAACACAGGCCTTCGCCTGTAAATAACAACTCCCAAGCTGAAGATTAAAACCTTTCATTCTAAATTTACTCTGATGAGATGAATTGCCCACCATCCCTGAAAACATGCAGCTGGTGCCGAGGTTGCCACGGCAACTCAAGGAAATACCCTGCTCGAAGGAGTAGGTGCAAGTCGTTCATGATGCGCTAATAGCCCCCTGCCAGGCTACCCTGTTGCCTTGGCAGCCGCTCTCTTCAGGGGCTGGACAGATCCTGCGCAGACCCAGGAGAGCAGAGGCACCCGACGGGGCCCTGGCGCGTCTTGCAGCCATGCTGCGAGGATCGGGCCCACTGCCCGTGAGGAGGACCTGAAGCTCCTGGGTGGGCGGAGGTGCCTGGCTCCCTCCCTTCCCTCCTCTGGCGCCTTCCTAGCTTCTGAGGGCTTATTGGGACCTCAAACCTGCGCCTGGCAAACTCGACCAAACGTCTGTCTTTCGGGGAGAACAGGAGGCTGGCTTTCGGGAACTGCCTGTGCTTCTTCCCCTGGCCACATCTGGGTCTCAGTGGGCAAGTGACAGGCCCATGAGCCAGGCTGGGTCCCCCAGATGCCCAGGCCACCTCCCCAGCAAAGGATGGGTGCCAGCTTTTTTCACAGAGGCAGGTGGGCTAATATTATGCCTTCCTCTCCTCATGAGATGAAATACAAAAGGATCCTCCAGACTTCCTCAACTGGGCAGCCTTGGTGCTCTCTGAGCTTGGTTGCTGGCTTGCAGGCATTTCATTATCCTGCTGAGTAACAACTTCAGTGCCAGAAGAGTGAGGCACTGAAGATGTTACCTAACAGGTAACAAAATGTCTACAAGCAAACAACTCAGTTCAGAGAGCACCAAGAACTCCACAGTTCTTCTTCACAACCATTACTGCTTTGATCATTCTTTGACTAAACTTTGGGAGGGGCATGATAAATCTTGCGAGAATCTATACGAAATGGTGGCTTGGTAGCTACAGAGGAATTATTGAGTCTGTCATTTGTACCTCTATAACTGTCGGATTTGGTACAGCAACTAAGCTGGACAGCTACAGATTTCAACAGATGGTTAAGACTGTAGAAGGAATAATTGCAACCACCCTGCATTCCATAGAAGACCTGTATATTGTGCAGGTCAGAAGAACAGCTAAGAAAATATCTACAGACTCCTCCTATCCTGGACATAAACCGTGTCGACTTCTCCTTTTGGGATGCCACTATAGGGCATTGTGTGTCAAAACAACTAGACAAAAAGACAGTTCTCCCCACCCCCATGTCATCACTGCTGAACACCTAATTCCCACAGCACTATCTTATGTCTAAGCATATTTACCCATGTAGTAGGGCTCTACTGCTATTATGCTTCTCATCTTCTCAGTATTGTAGGCTAATTCTGCCAACTGTCAGCAGTTCGATCCTCACCGGCTCCAGGTTGACTCAGCCTTCTATCCTTCCGAGGTCGGTAAAATGAGGACCCAGTTTGTTGGGGGCTACAGGCTGACTCTGTAAACTGCTTAGAGAGGGCTGTAAAGCACTATGAAGTGGTATATAAGTCTTAGTGCTATTCCTATTTCTCATCTTCTCATCTTTCCTACTAACTTCTTCTATTGGTATCATGTTTTATCACGTGTTGTTTATATCTTATGAATTATGAATTGTATTTTACGATTTATGATCTATGACTTATCATGTTGTTGTTTGTATGTACACTGAGAGTTTGTGCACTGGAGACAAATTCCTTGTGTGTCCAATAACACTTGGCCAATAAAGAATATTCCTATTCCTATTTGAAAGTATTTTTGTCTTTTACTTTTGGAAATTAAGAGATCTGGTTTCCTGGGGAAAAAAGCTCCAGGCCATCCCTCCTGCCTCTCTTCCTACCACCCAGAACCTTTGTACGAGCTTCCTCTTCTTAGCAAAGTGCTAAGGATTCCTGTTACCTGTCCCAGCTTCTGCCAACCTAGCAGTTCGAAAGCACGTAAAAATGCAAGTAGAAAAATAGGGACCACCATGGTGGGAAGGTAACAGTGTTCCGTGCGCCTTTGGCGTCTAGTCATGCCGGCCACATGACCACGGAGACATCCTCGGACAAGCGCTGGCTCTTCGGCTTTGAAACGGAGATGAGCACCGGCCCCTAGAGTTGGAAACGACTAGCACGCATGTGTGGGGGAACCTTTACCTTTACCTTTAAGGATTCCTGAACCGTTCCTTGGAGAGTTTCCCTTACCCTCCTTTCCAAAAAACCATCTGTGCCCACTTACCTTTTTTAACTTTGTGTAATATTTTGTTGTTAGTTTGGAGAATATGGACAGGCATATGCGTCTTTTTCACAAATTAAAAATCTGCGCACACAAACACACATTGCAATCCACAGTTCACGCACCATGAGGGCACAAACAGCTGCTGGGCAGTCCAGAACTGGCACCAGTGGGTGAGACTCACCAGCATCGGATGTCCCACTTGCCAAGGACTTGTAGCCAAGGAACCTGGCGATCTTCTGCTGGCAGTGGGCCTGCTCCTCGTAGGTTAGCAACTGGTAGATGAACTGCCAGATCACCTGCTTGGAGGGCGTGTCCAGCACAGGGTAGACATCCACAATCAGGGTGTCGATGTTCCTGAGTGGACAAGGAAGGAAGCAAAGACTTCTTTAGGGCAGAGAGAGCGGGGAAGAAAATCCAAATCCCAGGATTAGAGAAGAGCTGGAAGGGGCCTGAGGACAGGCTCAGTCCATGAACACGAACGGAAGCCCCCAACATCCAACGCTCGGCTTGGACACACTGAATGGAGAGGAGACGCTCCTTCTCCGGTCTCTGGAATTGCACTTCGGTTTGGGAAACTTTTCCTACTGTTCAGCAGGAATCTGCCTTCCTGCCACTTGAGATTATCAGAGCCAATTTAAAGAATTTGTTTGTTTGTTTTTTTGGTGGTGGGTGGTGGGAAATACAATGACACGTTTGGAATCACCCCCCTCTCTAATACCGGACTAATACTGCAGATGGATCCCTGAAGACTAAGATGTGTTCAAAAATGAAATAGCGGCAAAACTGAACGAAAGAGTCACCTTACAAAGTAGATGGGTGGCATAAAAATTTAATTAATAAATAAAAATGCCTAAATAAACAAAACATCTGAAAGAATTCTGGGCATCAGAGACACCCTGCAATAAAGGTTGGGGGCTCCCCTGTCTTTCTTTTCCTCCCCACCGAACAAATGTGATCTGCCAGTCATGTTTTTCAAACAGGGAATGGGGGAAGGGCTGGCGGGAAAGGTTGACCGATGGCTGGATTATGGGTTCCACCCGTGTTTTATTGTTTGCTTACTTTTGTTTATTATTTAGTTAACTCAGTACACTACAAAACTTCACAATGATTTATAGGAAAGCAAATTTACTTTACAATGCAAATGTGAGGGATTAAAAACATAACATAGCAGCTTAAACAGCAAATAGTAATATGACAATGGCATAATTATTAAGAAAAATGTACAGTTAAAATAAATAGTTGAAATCAAAACTTGGATAACAAAGTCAGTGGTGGCAACAAAGAAGGCAAACTTTCTCAGATAATGGTATAGACTCCTGCTCATGCAGGGAATTGGACTAGATGACCTTCAGGGTCCCTGCCAACTCTGTTATTCTATGTTCTATGTTCAACTTCTGGGAGAACAGGTATTTGTACCGAAAGAGATGTTCTCTCTCTTGAGTCTAAACTGCAGGGTTTTTTAAAAGTAAAGGTTTTAAAAGGTTTCCATATTTCGCCTTGAAGTGAATTGGCAGTCAGCATAATGCCTTACAACACAGAGATAATATGGTCTCTGTGGACATATCAACTGATAAAAAGTATGTCTGTGTAATAGTAGGTGGAAACCACCTTGGGAGACAGGAGGAAGAGCTGCAGACTAGACAACCATCGTGCAAAATGTAGCTCAGCCCACAGAAGGAAAAAGGGCATAGGAAGCAATTCAGAAGACATCCTCCCTAGTTTTCCAGAAGAAAAATATTGTCCATTACTGTAACCTTAGAACAAAAATAGGGCTAGTCCTTCTTGTCTGGACCACCTCAAGGACCTAAATCTGGCACGATGTGTAAAGGCAGCTTCCAGAACTTCTGCTGCAAAACAGTTTTGCAGGACACTTTTCAGCTGCGGCTCTTCTTCCTGTCTCCCAAGGCCATTCCCACACAACGTTACACCCTGGATGTTGCCTCAATCTTTGAAACCAAAGGCCTAGGCAAGCTTTTCACTTTACCTCCATGCCAGAGAAAAGCTTTGCTGAAGCAGACTCAGACATTCTGCTGTGAATGGAGCCTCGTCATCAGCTCTGGGCTCCTGCCCTTAACTGCAAGCCCCACAATTCATCCCCAAAACTGGGTGGTGCTCGGTCCAAAGGCAGAGCCCAAGCAAGAAGGAGCAGAAATTTTCCACCTGGACAAACGGATGGAGTCACCATCCCTTCACCTGTGCTGGAAGAAGCTCTCCAGTGCTTTGCATACTGTGTAACGCTCTGCTGGAGTGAGCAGATGTTCCAGCTGCTGGTGGAAGGTCCTTCCCTGGATCTTGATGCTGGAAGGCAGGATCTCAGCAACCCACTGCAAGGAGGTGAGGGCTGAGGAGGAGCTGGGTGCTTCCGAAGATTCACCATCTAGACACAGAAAGCAAATCTCTCTTATGAAACAGAAGACAAAGCTGACTCCCAGCTATTTGGAGCCTATTGGTATGATCTGATTTTAAATCAGAATAAATATGTGTCTTTGATTCTGTGTGAAATATACAGATTGTTTCTTAAGAAATTGCAGAGGAAACCTTACTATTATTCTCGTGCTGAGTGCAGGTAGTCCTCAACTTATGACCACAATTGACCCCAGATTTTCTGTTGTTAAGTGAGACGTCTGTTAAGTGGTTTTTGCCCCATTTTACAACTTTTCTTGCCACAGTTGTTAACTGAATCACTGCAGTTGATAAGTTAGTAGCCCAGTTGTTTAGTGACTCTGGCTTCCCCATTGATTATGTTTGTCAGAAGGTTGCAAAAGGGGATTACGTGACCACAGGACACAGCAACAGTCATAAGTGTGAACTAGTTGCCAATCATCTGAATTTTGATCTCGTGATCATGGGGTTGCTGCAAAGATCGTAAGGCACTTTTTTCACTGCTGTTGTAACTTTGAATAGTCACTAAATGAATTGTTGTAAGTCAGGGACTACCTGTACATGCTTAACACTGAAAATATATGCTTTTTTAGTAAGGATTACTTAGGATATGTATGATAATGCTCTCTATTTCTTCAGTGCTCAAATATATCCCTCACATTATGCTGTAATGTTCCATTATGCTGCTTTATGATAATAACAACAACGTTGGAAGGGACCTTGGAGGTCATCTAGTCCAACCCCCTGCTCAGGCAGGAAACCCTATACCACTTCAGAGAAATGGCTGTCCAGTCTCTTCTTAAAAACGTCCAGTGATGGAGCATTCACAGCTTCTGGAGGCAGGTTGTTCCACTGGTTAATTGTTCTAGCTGTTAGGAAGTTTCTGGGCCCAGAACAAAGCCCTGGGGCACCCCACTACACACTTCCCTCCAGGTAGACGCAGGTCCATTGAGGACCACACGGTGAGTACAGCTGGTCAGCCAACTATGAATCCGTCTGGGGGTGATGCTATCTAACCCACATTTTTCTATCTTATCAAGTAGTAGGTTGTGATCTACTTTATCAAATGCCTTACTGAAATCCAAGTAAATTAAATCTACAGCATTCCTCTGGTCCACTAGTTTTGTCACTTGGTCAAAGAATGCAATAAGGTTTGTCTGGCACGATCTGTTTTTGACAAACCCATGCTGGCTTTTAGTGATAACTTTGTTTGCATCAAGGTGTTCGCTGATTCGTTGTTTGATTATCTTTTCCAGAATCTTCCCAGGTATTGAGGTCAGGCTGATAGGTCTGTAGTTTCCTGGATCTGTTTTTTTCCCTTTTTTGAAGATGGGAACTACATCAGCTCTCTTCCAGTCCTCTGGTAGTTCCCCAGAGCTCCAGGATCTTTGAAAAATATAGTTCAGTGGTTCTGAGATCACATCTGCCAGTTCCTTGAGAACCTTGGGGTGTAATCCATCTGGTCCTGGTGATTTGAACTCGTCTAGGCTGGACAGGTGCTCACTTACCATTTTCTTGCCTATCTTAACTTGTGTTTCTTTTCTGTTTTTTATAGTATTGTTTTTGATAGGTTGGACTGTTTTTTCCCTTCGTGTAAATAAGGATGTTTCTCAGCTTTTCTTAAGCTTCAGTTCTGGTCCATTTTTTTTATTGTTCAAACACTATTATGATCTCTATTCCTTGTTCATCCTTTTATTTTTCCCATGGGATGAAACAATCTTTCCTGATTGTTATAAAGAATATATATAAAGAAAATTGGGCCTAGTGACATGTAGGCTGCTTCATTTATAAGAATCATTATAACAATAATTGGCCTGTTTGCCAACAGAACCTGTGAAACCATTCCCATTTTGTAACTATGAAGTGGGAACAGAAATTCGGGAAGAATCTCTTGCTGTGTGGCCTCAACCACCAACTGAAGATGGCTGAACTATCGTGCAACGTCCTGGTGTTTTCAAAGGTCCCGAGTACCCTGAGCATGGGCTTTAAACTCTCCGAGGAACTAGTTAAGGAAAGGGGGAAAACACCTGGGGAAAGAGAGCATGGAGAAAGATGAAGACAGCAAACTATCCTTCCAAGATTACGACCAAAACTTTGCTTACCACTGGAAAAGCTAACAATGCCTTCTTCAACCACAAGGGTGGGCATTGCCCCGCTGCCTTGGAGCATGGAGACCACCTTCTCATGGGAACAGTTCCTGCAGAACAGAACACAGGATCAGTCGGGGACAGAAGCAGCACCAGGAGGGCTCCGCAGACAGGACAGCCATTGGCGAGAGTTGAAAAGATGTGTCCGAGCCAGCTAAGGGTTAGAAGGACACCAAACCCCAGAGATAATCATGGGGAAAAACAAAGAAACTGCTAATTCACCTCATATCCAGGCCATTCAGGTACAGGATTCTGTCGCCAGCTTTCAGGGATGCTTTGTCAGCTGGACTCCCTGCAAAGACAAAACAACAACAACAACAACAACCCACTACTCTTGGAGGACTCTAATGCTGCTCTGTTTGCAGAATCTGCTGGGGTCACAAAGGCACAACTCTCCTTTTGGCTGATGCCTCCACGCCCAAGGCAATTCCAGCAATTCCAGCACCATCATTTTTGCATAAAATCACAAGATACCGGAAGGAGCACTGTCACTAGACTCCATTTTGTAACGTAATAGAAACATCTAGAAGAATCCAGCTTAGTCTGCGACATGTGTTCTTCTGAAGACAAAATCTATATTCCATACATAGCATCGATGTTTCACCTCATCCTGTTTTTAAATAAAGCATCAAGATCTATGTGGATGGTCTGGTTTATTAAAGTATAGGAGGGTTTAGCTGCATGTCGAGCTACACACCGGGCAACATGTAGCATTCACAGTCCCAGAGGAGGAGACTTCTCCAGTATTCATGCCTCGCTCAGGTTGGGAAACAGCCCCAAAGTGGCAATACACTCTCACACCTAGGATGTTGGAACATCTGGATGAGTCCACCAATTTCGCTCATAGATTTCATGACCCCTGGCCTCATTCAGAGACATGGGTGGCCTGAGTCCAGAGGGATGAAATGGTCTCACCAGGGAAGAATTCTTACTCCGTGTTCCCACCTAGTGCAAATATACACAACCTGAATCTGTAGCTACCAAAAGTGATCACAGCAGATAGTGTAGATTTACTTGTGCAGAGCAGGAAAAGGGTGAAATTCCTAGGAGATCATGATAGGATTACTTAAACTTAATTAAAACTAACAAGATTTCACTTGGATAAAATTAAAATTGAATTAAATCACATTTTGTTTTTGTTCTGGTTTTACCCATTCTCCTGCCCTGGGCTGCATTTCCTTTGCAGAGATTGGTAGATGAGGAGGACAGGTTCAAAAAGTCAAGATGGTGGCCATCACCATGGAAACGAATCTGTTTTTTCACTTGCTGGAGTCACACCTGGATTTTGTTCAAAGCACAAGCGCATCCCTAAAACACAGTTGCCTGCTTCTGAACAAGATACTTGGTCAAGTAGTCAGTTTGGTGAAGAATTCACCAATCGTCAGGAACCCAAAGTCATTTCTAAAATATCTGACTCCAAACGAGGTTTGGGCAACCTTGCCAGGTTTGCCCTGTAAATGGAAGTCTTTGCCAAGAAATGAGGGTTCCTCTTACCAGGCGAGATGGACTCGATCCACACAGGAGCATGGCCACGTAACGTAAACCCGAAACTTCTACTGCCCTTGTAGACACGGACAGTTCTGGGGAAGAAGAGCAGATTGTAGTCCCTACACCAAACAGGGAATCCAAAAGGAGCAACCCAGAACTTTCCCCGTTAGGCTGTCTGCAGAGGAGTGATCCTTGAGCCCCTTCCCTGCCTCTCTTGACATGAGTGTTTCTCAACCTTGGCCACTTTAAGACGGGTGGACTTCAACTCCCAGAATTCTGGCTGGCTGGAGAATTCTGGGAGTTGAAGTCTATCGGTCTTAAAGTGGCCAAGGCTGAGATACACCGCTTTACATATAAAAATCCTTTCAAACTGAGAATCTTTGGAATTTTGTCTTTGACTGGCATGTTACGCTGATCTCTTATTTAGCAGCCATTTTAAAAAAAATCCCCAACAATCCCTTTCACGTGCAGTGGGATTTTGTCCTACATGTTTCCACGTCACGTTCAACTCTACAGGTTCAGGTTTCCTAGTCTGCCCCTTCTCACAATATCCCAAGTACATATGAGGTCTCCACCGATTATACATAAATATATCCAGTAAGCTTTCTTCTCCTCTCCTTCCCAAAATGGCCTAAAAATAAGCTCTCTACGTGATGGCACAGACTCTTTAGGACTTTTGGGGGGAGACAGGCTCCACTCTAGAATCTGCATCTTGGGGAGGGGGTCTTCGCAGATCCTTGCCTGCAAGCTGCCCCCGTCCCCACATTGCTGCCAATCAGAGCGGTGGACCTCCTCAAGCTCTGGCAATTCTCCTCCTGGCACCGGGGCACTGAGCTGGCCCGGGTGGAGACCAACAGGCGCTCATGGTGATCCTCGCTGCGGCTGCGTCTCAGACGGTTGGCCGGCTGCTCTCTCTTGGCTCGGCACAGCTTGCTGATGAGACTCTGGGACACCACCTCATCGAAGCGCTGCCGGTGTTTCCTGGGGATGAAGATCCTGGAAACAATGAAAGGAGACCCAGGTTAGGGAAGGGGCATGGGGGTTGGGGCCAGCCTGCTTGGCTGCTGCTCTCAAAAAGGCACGGGATGCATAAGCCAAAGCAGCTCTTAGAGAAACTCAGAAGTCTGAGAAGAACATACAAGGAACGGCTAGAGGAACGAGTCTAATGAAGAGAAGGACTAGGGGGGACATGATAGCAGTGTTCCAATATTTGAGGACAAAGACAAGGGGTTCAAACCATTTTCCAAAGCACCAAGAGGCAAGGCAAGAAGCAATGGATGGAGACTAATCAAGGAGAGAAGCAACCTAGAACTAAGGAGAAATTTTCTAATGGTTGAGAGCAATTAACCAGTGGAACGACTTGCCTCCAGAAGTTGTGGGTGCTCCATCACTGGAGGCTTTTAAGAAGAGATTGGACAGCCATTTGTCTGAAATGATATAGGGTCTCCTACTCAAACAGAAGGTTGGACTAGAAGATCTATTATTTTATGTCGTTTCTTGTCTTGGACACCAGCACTCTCCAACCTCCAGGAGCACTGCCTGGATGTTGATCTGGCCACTGGCTGGATGTGTCCCTCAAGGCTAGCAAAGGGAGATAAGAGGAGCTAGCTGCTGGCACAGAGATCCGGGACAATCTTGAGCCTTGGGCTGTTCTCAATATCAAACAGGAAGCACAGAGAGCTTGTGTATCGGCCCATGTGGGTGACATTGTAGTTTGCAAGATGGCTGCAGAACGTGGCTGAACTCCCAGATGGTGGGTGGGTTTTTTGGTTGTTGTTTTTTTGTCATTACAACCTGACAGCAAAATCAGTTCTTCAGGCCCTCAATCCATCCCATCCCTGAAGGCGTTTTTTGTTGGTTTTGCTGCCAGGGGTGCAGACGCCCACCCAGCCCTTCCCTTTATGCAGAGCAGCTGAGCATACGGTGCTGGTCTCTTCGTGGCTGGGCTGGGGATGTTCAGGACACCCATCAATCACAGCCCTGGCAGGTGAGCAAAGCCCTTAGTGTCTGTCCCCAAGAGACGCTCTCAAGGGAACCAGAGCCCAAGCCACCCCTGCAGGACGGAATGGGACAACTCGCCGACAGCCAATGGCCAGATGGGATGGCTGCCGCAGCCAACTCACCACGGGACAACTTCTCATGGCCAATTCACCAAAGGACAACTCAGTGTGGGACAATCAATTATTTGATTTAATTATTTAAAATAATTTTAAAAAGTATTTTATTTTTTGTCATTCACATTTCATCTTGTACCTCCTTTCTTTAAGGATTCTACTCACTATTTCTTTAATATTAGTGTAATTCTTGTCCCTCGGTGAGTTCTCCCGTGGTGAGTTGGCTGTGGCGAGTTGGCTGCGGTACCCCACCCCACGCCACCCCTAGACATGCCTCTGCAAGCTTTAGAGAGTCAAGCCACTTCACCAATACCTCCGGATATTGATAAAGGCCCACCGACTAAAACCCAGCTAAGGGCTTAGCTTAGCTTATTGTGAAAACTACCACCTGGAGTCATAATATGGTTTCTCTGGATATGCAGACATACTATATTAGATTAACCTGGGTTTAGTGTTCTGCATGTTACTACTAGTCGTTGGATAATACACACAACTGAGAGGAGCAAGCAAAAATACTTTGTATTTCAATACTTCAATAGGCTTGCTGTTAAAACACCAAAGGTCCCTTCAGCAGCCAAACCAAAATCCACTTACAGCTCACTAAGCCCCCTACCCTGTCCCCAGCAAGGTGCCAAGATGAGGCTGGCAGAGTTGTGCTGGAGTTAGGCTGGGAGGAGGTCCTCTAGCTGTGGGACCACAAAGCTCATTCTCCTCACTCGGCATGGGTCTAAGTAAGTTCCAGAGGTGAAAGAGAGGCCAGCCCTTTGAAGACCTGGCAGTCCTGAACAGGGGCAAAAGCTGAGGCCAAGCGATGGAACGGCAGAGGCCATCCGGTTCCAAGTTTGCCCTGGTTTGGGTTTTGACTTAATAGTGGCCTGCTGCCAGTGTGACAGTGTGATTCCTCCCCTCCTCTAATTTTGCTCTCAGAGCTGGGGCAGAGCAATCCGAAGGGGGGCCTGTCATGGCTGGAGAGGAAGAAGCCCTCTCTGCCCCCCCCCTTGCTCCCGGCTGATAGGGGCAAGAGGAGGGCAAGGCTGCCCAGTGGCACCACCCAGGAGGCTTTGGGGAAGAAGCCCGTCTCCCCCCTCCCAGCAGCAGGATCCAGCCAAGTACGTCTCCCGCCCCGGATGAGATTCAGGCCTGGGAGGCAACCCTCTCTTGCCCTCCAGCCCCAGGACGGCACCCGGGCAGCCCTTAAGCCACCAGGCAAGCTTTGTGGGCACTTCCTCTGGCGGTTGACGGGGCAGGGAGGGCAACCTTGGGCAGGGCTCCAGGGAACAAAGGAGGGAGGGCCAGGAGAGTGCCGAGGCCCGGGTCCAGCTCGCAGGGGGAACCTGCGAAGGCCTGGGCTGCTCTGAGTCCTACAAGTTACTGGCCTCTCTCCAGGTCCTCCTCCATGCAAATCTGGATTCTATCTGGGGACGAATTGTCCCATTTCCAATGGAAAATGCCCTTTTCTTGCCTTGATATGGCTTGGCATATCGAGATGAAAGCTGCATTGACAAGTCCTCAATAAACAGGGAGCAGGTCATGCTGGGCCCCAGGCACAGACACTCGTCTATGTGCCTTTAACCTAGCCAGAGATCTGAGGGAAAACTCAGACACGGAGACCTTTGCATCTGAAGAGGGGCCCCGGGCCTTCTCAATTTTCAGCCCCAAAGAGGAGTTTGCTTTGCTGCAATCTTTCACTGGAATGTAAGACTTGCCCTCTGTTTGCCCCCCTGCCAACCTCCAAGGCTCAGACAAATTATTTGAAAGACGAACATCTGGACCGACTCCTTTACCTACACATAGAGCCTCCCGGCAGACTGAATACTCCCACATCCACCCATAGGTTTGTCAATGACTATATCCTCCATAAAGACTTCCGCATGAGAAAATTCCCCCTCCGGAGGCCCAGATCGTCACAGGGGACAGGGGTGGCACCCTGCTCTTGGGTCAGCCCAGGAATTATGTGGAGAAGCCGCCTCGGCATTATCCCTCCTCTGCCACTTTCTGAAAACGGAACATGAGACCTCGGAGGTCTTCAACCCCCTCCTTGAGCAGGAGACCCTATACCATTCCAGACAAGTGGCTGTCCAGTCTCTTCTTAAAAGCCTCCACGGAGGAAGCACCCACAACGTCTAAAGGCAAGCCGTTCCACTGGTTGATTGTTCTCGGGAAGTTTCTCCTTAGTTCCAGGTTGCTTCTCTCCTTGATGAATTTCCATCCACTGTTTCTTGTCTGGCCTTCTGGTGCTTTGGAAAATAGTTTACCCCCTCATCTTTGTGGCAGCCCCTCAAATTCTGGAACACTGCTATCATGTCCCCCGTAGTCCTTCTTTTCGCTAGACTGGCCATACCTGTTTCCTGCAACCTTTCTTCATATGTTTTATTCTCCACATTTCCCACTTCCAGTTTAATATTTATTACCATGCCCATGATTGAAATATCTGCCAGCCTGGAAGCTGCCTGATCAAGCACTCAGCCTAGCCTACTTTACGAGTCGGCTGTAAAGACACCAGGATCCAATAATCCCTTTACGAATCACTTTAAACACTCCGAGATGTAACAGAGTTTGGGGGAAATGCTTGGCCTACACAATACATCCATTTCCTTCGGCAAAGAAGGCAGCACAATTTTACCTGCTTCTGCACTGATCAAACACTGAGGAAAGGAAGGAAATTCTTGGCAGAAGAGAAAAGGTCTTTTGAATTTTTAATTATGATCCCCTTACTTCTCTGAAGAATAACGGCTCCAGTGCAAAACGGTCCTCTTTCTTCAGTGCAAAGGGTGGGGTGGGGGACTCTCAATATGTGTGTGGTATCTATAGAAGCAAATGGATTTCTGAAACTGACCTTGCACTCAGGCCTCCTGACCAGTACTGGTGGCCTCTCAGACCCCCCCCCCGCCCTCTCCATACCTCAGTTCCCTCCAGCAGGAAGCTCCACTCTCCCCATATCTCTAGGTCACTTTCAGGTTCCTGCCAACTTTTCCTGCCATTCGGAAGGAGAAGGTACCTTCCTGCAACTGCGGATGGGAGAGGGCCACACAAGGCATTGTGTTCCACAGGCACTCTCTGCTTTTAGGGACAAGATGACAAGCTTTCCCAAATTAGAATGCAGAATAGTAGAATAAGAGTTGGAAGGGACCTTGGAGGTCTTCTAGTCCAACTCCTTGCTCAGGCAAGAAACCTTGTACTGTCCAATCTCTTCTTAAAAGCCTCCAGTGATGGAGCACCCAGAACTTCTGGAGGCAGTCTGTTCCACTGGTTAATTGTTCTCACGGTCAGGAATTTCTCCTCAGTTCTAGGTTGCTTCTCTCCTTGATTAGTTTCCATTCATCGTTTCTTCTCTTGCCTCTTTAATTATTTATACAATTATGTTTTAAATGAATTGTAGCCACACAGAATCCCCAAGCAGCCAAATACTGTCCTGGTCCTTTTTCAAACCTGCAGCTGAGAAGATGGAAGGTGCTCTCCAGTCCACTGAGCATTTCCTCCATCCTCTCTGCTTGCCTTCTTCACATCCAACATGGCTCCCCAAGATGTGACCAAGGACCTCTTCTTCGCCTGGTGCTCAGGCAAGACGTGAGGAGCACCTCAGAAAAAGCCCCTCACACTCATTTCTTTCTTTCCCCTTCCCTGCTCTCTTAGGACAGGCATCGTTTATCTCACGCTCCCAGACCCAGACTCTTCTTTGTCCCGTTCCTTTTTTTCTAGTGACTTTCTAAACAGCTGCAGAATAACAGAGCTGGAAGGGGCTTTGGAGATCTTCTAGTCCAACCCCTGCTCAAGCAGGAAATCCTATACAATTTCAGACAAATGCTTGTCCAATCTCTTCTTTTAAAAAAACCTCCAGTGATGAAGCACCCACAACTTCTGAAGGCAAGCCGTTCCACTGATTAATTGTTCTAAGTGTCAGGAAATTTCTCCCTAATTCTAGTTTGCTTCTCCACCTTCCTGCAGTTCTCCATCCTCCTTGCCAAGCATGTTCTTGGGGCATTCTTCTGACAATTCCCAATTCTTGGATTCAAGTTCTATCCTCTCATAATGGGAAGAAATGTGATTTAAGTACCAGAATGGCGAGATGTGCTCGGGTAGCTTTAGGTACTCTATCCATCGATCGGCAGAATTTTACTCAAGATCACACGAAGTATTAGCATCGCTTTAAAAAACCCTAGTAAGACCACACCTGGAATACTGCAACCAATTCTGGTCACCATACTACAAAAAAGATGTTGAGACTTTGGAAAAAGTTCCGAAAAGAGCAGCTAAGATGATCAAAGGCCTGGAGACTAAAACATACGAGGAACGGCTGCGGGACTTGGGTTTGGCTAGTCTAAAGAAAAGAAGAAATAGGGATGACATGATAGCAGTATTCCAGTATCTGAGAGGCTGCCACAAGGCAGAAGGGGTCAGCTTGTTCACCAGAGCACCAGAGGGAAGGACGAGAAACAATGGTTGGAAACTGACCAAAGAGAGAAGCAACCTGGAATTAAGGAGAAAATTCTTAACAGTGAGGACAATTAACCAGTGGAACAGCTGGCCTTCAGAAATTGTGTGCACTCCATCACTGCAAATTATTAAGTAGAGGCTAGACAAGGGGTAGGGAACCTTGGATATTTTATGACTTGTGGACTTCAACTCCCAGAATTCCTGAGTCAGCCATGCTGAAGTTGAAGTCCACAAGTCATAAAATATCCAAGGTTGCCTAGCCCTGGTATAGGTTATCCTGCTTGAGCAGGGGGCTGGACTAGAAGACCTCCAAGGTCTCTTCCAGCTCTATTCTATTCTATTCTATTCTATTCTATTCTATTCTATTCTATTCTATTCTATTCTATTCTATTCCTGAGCCAGTAGAAGAGCTGCTCCTCTGGACCTTTTTTTGTTTTGGCTGGACTTCCTTCTTCCTGTCCTGCTGTGCTAAGAGAACTGAGACATTAATCCTTTTTGCTCACATAAATGCCTTCACTACTTCCAGTTTTGGAAGAGTGCTGAATGAACCCCCAACAATGCAGCAGAATCGCAGAATTGGGACGAGACCATCCAATTCAAGCCCTGCTCAACACAGGAATCCAAATTAAAACATCCTGGACTGGATGCTATCTAGTTTCTGCTTCAATGCTTCCAGGAAAAACAAGATGCCCACCACTGGCTCCACTGTCACATTTTCCTATTACTAGGATATTTTTTTTTCAAAAATTCAAATAGAGTCTGCTTTTCTGTAATTGATATTCTGGCTCTGTGGAATGTTTTTTGGTTGTTTTTTTTTACTTTCTAGGTGACCTCCTTTCAGCATTTCAGATTCCTTCTCAGTCTTCTCCTCATCTCCTACAAAGATGAGGGGGTCAATCTGTTTTCCAAAGCAACAAAAGGCAAACAAGAAAGAATGGATGAAAACTAACCAAGGAGAGAAGCAAAGTAGAACTAAGGAGAAATTTCCTAATAATAAGAACAATTAACCAATGGAACCGCTGTCCTTCAGAGGTTGTGGGTGCTCCATCACTGGAGGCTTTCAAGAAGAGACTGGACAACCATTTGTCTGAAATGGTATAGGGTTTCCTGCCTGAGCAGGGGTTGGACTAGAAGACCTCCAAGGTCCCTTCCAACTCTATTATTCTATGTTCTATGTTCAGACCAAGCTCCTTCAACCTCTCTTCAATATTTCTCCCCAATTTTATGTGGTAATAATGATGAACATGCTTTGATTTTTGAGCCAGGTGTTGTCATGCCACCAGCCCACATTTAACTCACTTGCTAATCAGCACGTGCTCTCTCAAATGTTTTGATGAAGGCATATTATGTCTGTCCGCATTCTGATAATCTATTACATAAATTAGCCAAGCAGAAAATGAAGTAATTCTTATGAAGTCTATGCTGATAGGGTAATTTTCTCCTTGTTTTCAAGGAAATCATATACCAATCTCTTCATGATCTGTTCTAGAATTTTCCTGGTACAGATATCTGATTCCTTGGACTATAACTCCTCGGATCTTCCTTCCCCCCCCCTCTTTTGGAAATAAGGATATAATCACTGCAGTGGTTAAGTTAGTAACCTGGTTGTTAAGTGAATTTGACTGCCCCATTGACTTTACTTGTCAAAAGGTCACAGATTGTGGTCACATGACCCCGGGACACTGCAATTGTCATAAATATGGGTCAGTTGTCAAGACTTTGAGTAGTCACTAAACAGTTACTGTTGTAAGTTGAGGAGTACCTGTATCTCCTTTTTTAGGAATTCCCAACCATCTTGAGATCCTTTTCTTGTTAGTTTCTACTTACCTTTTGCTGCTCTTGAATTTATTAAAATCTACTTTTTTTGAAGTCCAAGGTACATGCCGTAAATGCTAGTGTCATCCTCCGGGGGGTGGGGGGGAAAGCATCTCCCAATCGTCTCCAGGTCCGCGTCTCTTCCCTTTAAAGTTGCCAAGGCTTCTTTCCCAAGCCAGGCCTCCCTGGCTCCGAATGGACTTTCAAAAATGGCATCCATGTAGAGAACCAGTTGTTCAGATATTTGAATCCCGCCACTGGCTGGAAGGGACCTTGGAGGTCTTCTAGTCCAGCCCCTTGCTCAAGCAGGAGACCCTATACTATTTCAGACAAGTGGCTGTCGTCTCGTCTTAAAAACCTCCAGTGATGGAGCACCCACAACTTCTAAAGGCAAGCTGTTCCACTGGTTAATTTTCCTCACTGTTAGGAACTTTCTCCTTAATTCCAGGTTGCTTCTCTCTTTGGTCAGTTTCCATCCATTGTTTCTTGCCCTGCCCTCTGGTGCTTTGGAGAATAATTTGACCCCCTCCTCTTTGTGGCAGCCCCTCAAATATTGGGATACTAGATTGTTGCAGGCCACCTGGAATCACTATTTGAGATGGGATTGGGGGGGGCTAAATAAATCTGTAAATAAATAAATCTCCAATCCCAGCGGGTGCAGGCAGTTGTAATCTCCTCCCTGGCTTAATCCCATCTGTGTGCACAGCCAGCTGCCATCTGCTTCAAATGCCATCGTTCCTTGCACTTGGGGTAAAGGCCAAGCAGAGATGGAGGGAAAGGTGGGGGTGGGTTAGTCAATTCCCTGCCAGTCAGAGTAACCCTCCTTATGGACAGGCAGCAGCTCAGCCCTGGTGCTCTCCCTAAAAGCCCTGCCTGGAATGGGGAGAGGGAGAGACTGCAGTACACCTGGGAATCAGAGAAGCAAGCAAGAGGGGGGGGCTGCAGGGTGCAGTCAAAAAAGTCAAGATGGCCCCAGAGGGTAGAATTGAACCTCTGCCTACTTTTGATATGTTGCATGCATGGGCACCCCTAAAAAGAATACTCCCCCTTTCCATTCTCAATAATTCTCTACATGTTGGTCAAGTGGTGCTTGTCTTTCCAAAGGCTGATTGTGCATGGGAAGCATGAGAGAAAGAGGGAGGGAGGAAGAGAAAGAGAGAGAGGGAGATAAAGTGAAAGAGGGAGAGAGGGGGGGAAACTTCCAGTGTTCCTCCCAACTTCCTCCTTGGCCCCCTTAACAGTGTCCCATGCAAGGGTCCTTGTTGGGGAAATCAAGCACTCCCAGGGAGGTGGGGGCTCTGCCTACTCCGGGTCTGCCAAGATGAGGAATCTGACTGACCCAGGCCCCTGTCAGCCAGCCAGATATTAACCCATGACAGAAGCTGCCCCACCAGCCTGACTTTCCTTCTGTCCCACTGGTCCTTGGCTCTCGTAAGACTTCTCAGCGCTTGCAGCATCTAGCCTAGAGAGAGACCCACTGCAAATCCAGATGTAGGGGATGACCAGGCTAAGATCGAGGAAGGGGTCAAAAGCATCATCGGTCTAGAGTCCCTTCGTGCCCACCTTGAAATCTGAGTCCAGCCCACCTTGAATTCCATTGACTCTTATCTATCACCAATTTGTTAGTAGTTCAAATTCTTGTAGGGAGAGCTTAATCTTGCAATATATCCTTACATTAATTTGAACTGCCTGGATTTTCTGATCTGCCTGGAGCTTAACACCGAGGAGGGGAGGGGCACAAGGCCCAGCTGTTTCAGAAAGCATAAATCGCCTCTGTTAATGCTTAACATAGACTAGTGTCAGGTCCCAAGAACTAAGAAAGACAAGTGGAGTTACTTCTGAGCAGTTTCTGTATTGCTCATCACTTACAGACAGAATCTTGCCAGATTAAAGCAACTATCTGCATCACTACAGATATACTCTGGGAATCGCTAGAGGGGACCCGTTTTAATCCATTTCGTCCCAACCAAACTTTCTGTGCATCGTTCTTTCTTTGCCATCTGAAAAGCAGCTGCTCCCTCCTGGGAATCCAGATTCAACGAGTAGTCCTCAACGGCACTACATCCACATGGAGAGAAGCAAGCAGCAGGGTACCACAAGGTTCCATCTTAGGCCCAGTAATCTTCAACATCTCCATTAATGACTTAGATGAAGGAATTGAAGGGGAAATCAAATTTGCAGATGACACCAAGCTGTCAGGAGTAGCCAACACCCCAGAAGACAAACTAAGGATCCAAAAAAGTCTTGACAAACTCGAACAATGGGCCCTATCCAACAAAATGAGTTTCAACGTGGAGAAAAGCAACGTCTTATACTTAGGCAGGAAAAACCAAAGGTAGGAATACAGATTGGGTGAGACCTGGCTTAAATACAGTAACTGTGAGAGGGACCTTGGAGTCCTACTGGACGATCACTTAACTATGAGCCAGCAGTGTGCAGCAGCAGCCAAAAAGCTAATACAATCCTGGGTTGTATAAACAGAGGCATAGAATCAAGATCATGCAATGTACTAGTACCGCTTTACAAAGCCCTAGTAAGACCACACCTGGAATACTGCAGCCAATTTTGGTCACCATATCACAAAAAAGATGTTGAGACTTTGGGGAAAAATCAGAGAAGAGCAACTAAGATGATCAAAGGCCTGGAGGCTCAAACATACGAAGAATGGCTGTGGGATTTGGGTCTGGCTAGTCTAAAGAAAAGAAGAAATAGGGGAGACATGATAGCAGTGTTCTAGTAGCTGAGGGGCTGCCACAAGGCAGAAGGGGTCAGCTTGTTCACCAGAGCACCAGAATGAAGGACGAGAAACAATGGTTGGAAACTGATCAAGGAGAGAAGCAACCTGGAATTAAGGAGAAACTTCCTGACAGTGAGGACAATCAACCAGTGCAACAGTTTACCCCCAAAATCGTGGGCACTCCATCACTGGAGATTTTTAAGAAGAGACTAGACAATTACCTGTCCAAGATGGTGTAAGTTCTCCTGCTTAAACAGGGGCCTGGAATGGAAGACCCTCAGGGTCCTGTCCAGCTCTATACTATTCTATTCTACATTCCATCACAGCTAGTGTGTTGTGAGAATCCACTCATCTTGCTGTGGCTGTCAAGGGTCAGCTTTGACCCCAAATGGTACCAGGGCCATTTTAAATCAAGCTACCCTACCCCGTTGGTAAAAGGGAAGGGCAAATCTCCCTGAACCCCATCCAGGTCCTTCTCAAGCTCATTGTCAACCAAGGAAGGACTTCTTTCCCTGCCCCATGAAGGGGCACATAGACACCCCAGCCACATCTGCTCTGCCCGATGGCTGAGCCCCCTCTGGCCTCGGTAACAGGATCCGGGCAGGTTTAATACTGGACAAGTTAAGGCCATTGGTGAGTTTGTGGGTGGCAGAGAAAGCAACCGGGTTGGGGCTGAGGCTGGGGAAAGGGAAGGGGAAGGGGGTGAATTCTGACAGGCAGATTAACCTGAGTTTGGCCATCTGTCAGCACTGGAACTGACAGATGTGGAGGGGCTTCCTGCTTCTTTCGCTTTATCAGGAAGCCCCCCCCTAAGCAGATCACAGATTATCTCTTTCTCTCTCTGCCTCTCACTTGTTACTTAACCTTTCTATTGCTTTCTCTCCTGCTTGGCGGCTTCCATTTTTTAATGAAAAGAAGGAGGTGACATGATAGCAGCGTTCCAATATCTCAGGGGTTGCCACAAAGAAGAGGGAGCCAAGCTATTCTCCAAAGCACCTGAAGGCAGGACAAGAAGCAACGGGTGGAAACTGATCAAGGAGAGAAACAACCTCGAATTAAGGAGGAATTTCCTAACAGTGAGAATAATTAACCAGTGGAACGGCTTGCCTTCATAAGTTGTGGGTGCTCCATCACTGGAGGCTTTTAAGAAGAAATTGGGTTGAAAGGGCAGAGGCATTGTGCCACTGACTTTATTAAACAGGTTACACACAACCCGAGCCCTAGATTCTCATCTACATACACACACACACGCACACACACGGAAAAAAAGCCGTACCACACTCTGAACCTCTCCATTTCTCCATAAGCCTCTCTCTCTTTCCCACCAATGGCTACCTTCTTCAGTGTAAAAACATTTCAGAACAGGAAAACCCAGTTTTAACACAACACACTGCACGTACACATTTAATATACTATCTGCGGGGAAGGACTCTATTAAATGAGTCTCTGATTTTGCAAGGATAGGACTGAGGATTTGAGCATAAATGTAGCTATTAAGGACCTTGGAAATGCTCTGTGGGGTTTGTGCACACCCCCGGCTGTGCAGACTCACATTTCCACTAGCAGACAATCCCAGGTTTTTCAGAAATTGGTTCAGTTTCAGGCCATCTTACATTTAATGAAAAGAAGGACTAGGGGAGACAGGATAGCAGTGCTCCAGTATTTAAGGGGCTGCCACAAAGAAGAGGGAGCCAAGCTATTCTCCAAAGTACCAGAAGGCAGGGCAAGAAGCAGCCCAAGGAAACTAATCCAGGAGAGAAACAACCTCGAACTAAGGAGGAATTTCCTGACAGTGAGAACAATCAACCAGTGGAGCGGATTGCCTTCAGAAGTTGTGGGTGCTTCATCACTGGAGACTTTAAGAAGAAATTGGACAGCCATTTGTCTGAAATGGTATAGGGTCTCCTGCTTGAGCAGGGGGCTGGACAAGAACAGGGGTCTCCAATCCCCGGGCTGCGAACTGATACTGGTCCGTGGCCTGTTAGGAACCAGGCAAGTTTCATTTGCGCACAGGAGGGATCTAGGCTGCACATGAAACCATGCCCCTCACCCCATGGAAACTGGTCCCTAGTGCCAGAATGATTGGGGACCCTGAACTAGAAGACTTGCAAGGTCCTTTCCAACTCTGTTATTCTGTTAAGTTACAATCTGAGGTGAGGGTCAAGGCAGAGGGGTGAGAACAGGGAAGGCTGAATACTCATCGTGCCTTAGGCACAAGGCCAGTCACTCATCCTCAGCCCTTGGGGAAAGGAAGTCACAAACCACTCCTGAAAAACACGGCCAAAGGTCTTTTCCGCTGACTTAATGGAACACAAGTTTGGAAATGGTCTTTTGCATCCAAAAATAACCAGCTAGATCATCTTTTCCCTGAAAGCTGCCTCTGCCAGCCAGGAGTTTCCTTGACTTCCCTGCCCCGCCAGTTATGCCAAAAATACGAAAGTGAATTTTATCCTTCTCTCAAAAGGAAATGCTTCAAGTGGCAAAATGATCCCTTTGTTTGATCACCCTGATCAAAAACACTTCAGAGCAGATTGCATTCCTCATTCAAATAATAAAGATAAAATATAGTTTGATTAATAATAGCACACCACACAGCAGACACCATCCTTGCAGGCGCTTGTTTTTGCCCAAATTGCCCAGCATTCACCATCCTTCTTAACCCATTTCTAGAAAAGCAACCAGCATGGGCCTGAGCTCCCCTCCAAAGCCAGAGAGAGTAGGGGGGCTTCTTGGGGCTCCATCCCCCAGGGGGTCTTGGGGCAGGCAGGAAGGGATGGGGGGGGGGGAAATTAGGATGCTAAGTTTTTGCCTGATCCTGATTTAAAAGCAGTTCATCAACTCCCACACAGATGGATGGACCCTTTCATTACTGGCAGAGTCACAGCAAGAATTTCTGTTGACATCAAGCATCCAAGCTAAATTAAAGACAGGGAACAGAGAGGGGAGGCCGCTATCATTTCTCATATGGTAAAAATAAACACCAGATTTATTTTATTTTATTCTAGGGCAGGGAGCCCCCCCCCCAGCAATCCGCTATTTCGGAGCAGCTGAAGGCAATCTGGTTGAAAGGTTAAGCCACCCTTTGCCTCCTCCCTGGAAAGGAGAAGGATGGGCTGATATTAGGAAGGGATCCAACCAACCAGCCATTAACACACGGTGGAGAAAACGTTACTACACCAATTTGAAGGAAGTCAGCGTGGGGAGGAAAATGTTCCTCCAAGACCAGGGAGTTTCAAAATGTAACTCACTAGGAAAGACGCTAAGAAAAAAATAATTGTGGCTCGCTACAATTTTTTAAAAAATAGAATTGATGATACACGATGCCAAGTGTCTGCAAATCCTGACTTAAAAGCAGCTGATCAGCTGCATCAGCGCTTTCTTGCCAGATGCTCTGAGGGCTGACCAGCATGAGTGCCAGATCAAGGGAACTGAGGCCATCACTGTGACACTGTCGTATTTTAACCCAGTTCTGCTGGGAAGATGTTTTAGAGGGCTATAAAGACCACTCCAGTCTTACTGGCTGTGTGTGAGGGGAGCTGCAATCTGAAAGGCTTCAACTTGATACCACCTGGAGCAATGAGATGTTTCTAAAAGCCACAGAGATGGTAATCTGAAGACTTTCTAGGTCCAGGAGAGTCCATGGGCAATCCATCCCAAAGCAATGATGGGCAAGGAAACGCCCCCCCCACCTACCAAATTCACGTTGATAGTGAGTAGAACAGAGTTTAAGGCCAGAGCTGGGTAGCCTGCTCCTCATAGGGCACAAGCATTTTCTCCCTGAAATATCAGCAACCCACGAGGGTGGGTCACACCTGCATAACCATCTCTCCATTGCCACTTTAGACTCCATAGTTGTGCAAGTCCACTGTGTCCAAGAACGGTGTTTTCTCAGCACCCTGGAATCTCAGGCTGTCCTTCCCCAGAGTGATGCTGTAGATCCCTCCTAGACTGGAGGTGCAGAGACTGAACCTACATTTCTCCTGAGCACAGAAGAAAGCGATTGCCGCCCTCAACAATGCCCCTCTCTGTGAAACTTCCTGGCCTCCATTACTGGATCATCCCCTCCATACAGGACTTTCAAAGAACTCTGAAATCACAGCTGGTCAAGAAGGCATCTGGGGACAAGGCAGAGTCTTTGATGCTCTTTGAGCTTGGTCGTTTTCTTGCAGATGTTTCATTACCCAAACTAGGTAACATCATCAGGCACGGATGATGTTACCTAGTTTGGGTAACGAAAGGTCTGCAAGAAAACAATCAAACTCAGAGAGCACCAAGAAGCTACAAACATTCTCCTTAGGGACTGTTATTAAATTGTTCTGGTTTTAATGTGGTTGCTTGAGCTAAAAACCTCTGAGAACTGAGAGTCATTGAAAATTTCACTGCATACATGCCAACATAAACCAGCTAACTAAATTAAACAAACAACTGCTTCCTTATAACCCTAATTCATAAATCATACAATACAACTGTAAAATATAAGCACTGGAAGGGACTAAGGAGACCATCAGAAAAAGTTGTCTCTAACGCTCACATTTGTAAGCAATACAATTTGGCTTTAAAACAAGAGACACGGTAAAGCTGTCAGTGAGTTCAGTTAGAAGAGAGAGGCTAATCAATTATTACTGTTATGGTTTCCCAGTCAGCCAGGTGTTTAGACTGGACCTGGCATTTTTATCCACCTATATCAAGCCCTTTAAAACTTGTACGCTGCCTGACTCTCAATGACTCTGGGCGGCTAACATAAATAAAAATCCGGTAAGATTAATATTTTTATATCCGTGAATGATTATGCAGGGTTTTGCATTTCATCGAAATTTACAATGAAATGAAATGCAGCTTATTTCACAGACGTGAACAAGGCACTGTTAAAAAAGACTGGAGAAGATTTGCATTGTTGACATGCACAACAACGGAGCGAGACCCCCTCGATCATTTAGGGCACACTGTTTGCAAAAGGCATTCTAAAACTGCAAAGGTTTTCCGGTTACATGAATGCAGCAAAGTGTCTCTAGCAACCTCTTTTTCATTCTATAAGCAGAGGAATTCCACAAAAATTAAAAAAACCTATATATTCAATACATCCGAGGTCAACTTCTTTCTTTTTCCCACTCTCTCTCGAGGCCTTGTAAAGAAAAAGTTTGGGGTGGGGGGTGGTGAAGGCAAGGGAGCGTAAGTGCCAATACACTCTGAAAGTGCAAGTACCACTAATACTCTTTTTCTCAACCCCAGGAAAAGCCAAGGGAGAGAAAGAAAGGGAAGCCCTGTCCTTTCCATTTCCCTCCCAAAGACCCCAAATTCCAAAGTGTGGACCTCAGGCACTTCTAGCACCCCAGCACTCGATAATCCAAGCTGACCCAGCACTTTGTAGCCCCCCCTGCCTGACCTTGGCCAGTGTGACAAGAACCCCTGGGGGGGCAGGTTTCTGAGCAAAGGACTCTCCCCTCCTGGGTCAAACTGCAGCAGAAATAACGTCTAAATCCCACATTTCCTGCCACTGTCTATCCTCCTCTCTCTCACCAGCGCTGGGTTCCCATCCACAAACGCTGCTCCGGGCTCCAGAAGATGCTCAGAAGCAGCAGAATTCAGTGGCCCAGGTGGAAACCCAAGCCCCATTTCCCAGGGACCCTTCACCCACTCAAGAAAGGGCGGCTTTGTCACTTACCCGAGGCAGCTCATTTTTCTCTCCTGTTGCCGAGTCCCCACATCCTTGAAGGGGAGAGTCAAACTGGGCACTTCCCCAAGGTCTGCAAAGCGTATGGCACCGATGGGGCTGTGGGGCTGGGGAGAGGGGATGGAAGTGGCCAGCCAAATGGCCAAAGGCACGTGCTCGCTCCCCACCGCCAAAGGGATGAAGAAAATGTCAGCAAATTAGAACGCTTAATTCTGGCTAAGTGGGTCGCAATCCACTGGAGCTGCCCAAAGGAAAAAGGAGGGGAGGAACGGTAAACAAGGAAACAAGGATAATGATTACAGCAGAGTCAGCTAACCCAGCCCTGGGAACAGGAGGGAGAGGATGTGTTTATCCCGCAAAGGGGATTTCAAAAGTGCCACATCCAGGCTAGTCCCAAGCAGGGCGGCCAAGAAAAGTGTTGCAAGAAAAATACCTCCTCTTGTGCCAGAGGAGAAGGGGACTCAGTGGCCACCGTGCAACGGCTTGTCCAGAAGGATAATGGGGTCCTGCTCCCACCCACCCCCGAAAAGCAGCAAGGAATAGCCGTCCAGTCAGGCATCTGCAGAAGCTCCACGGCTTTGCGAGGGATTTCTGTGCTGCATTGCTGGGTACCGAAAACGCACCAGCCGCCAAGGCTGTGCGCTAAGGGAGGCAGAACCTGATTAACGCTCACCCTCCTATGCATGCACACTCTGAGACTGATACCGACACCCCCTCCCTCCCCCCCACCACAGAAGCAGCAGGGAAGTGTCCCAGTTCTTCGGCACAGAAAGCAGGCATGACAGCAAGGTTGCAAAGCAGCCTCAGAGCCGATCGAAGGGCTAGATAGATGCAAATACTCAGACAGGCAGACCAGCAGGTAGGCAGACAGACAGAGGCAAGTGCTCGGCTCCCAAGGGCCAATGCTACATTCCTCTATAAACCATGCCCCATTCCACCGGAGGGAAAGACGTGGCCTGATGCCAAGAGTGGTTTAAAAGCTTGAAACTGAGAAAATGTTGCCTGCTTTTTTAAAAACGTGCTGGCACAAGTCTAAGGGAGGAAGTTAAAGTCAATCAATAAATCCATCAGAATAGAGCTGGGAGGGAGGTCTTGGAGGTCTTCTAGCTCAACCCCCTGCTCCAGCAGGAGACCCTACACAATTTGAGACAAGTGGCTGTCTAGTCACTTCTTAAAAACCTCCAGGGATGAAGCACCTACAACTTCTGAAGGCAAACCATTCCATGGGTTAATTGTCTTCACTGTTACGAAGTTTCTACTTAATTCCAGGTTGCTTCTCTCCTTGAGTAGTGTCCATCCATTGTTTCTTGTCTTGCCTTTAGGTGCTTTGGAAAATAAATCACACACACCCTTCTTTGTGGCAGCCCCTCAAATACTGGAACAGTGCCAGCATGTCACCCCTGTTTCTTTTTTTCTCTAGACTATCCATACCCAGTTACTGCAACCATTCTCCGGTTATTGTTTGTCTCTTTGCTGCTCTTCTCTGCACCTTTCCCAAAATCTCAACATCTTTACTGTAATGTGGTGACCAAAACTGGATGCAGTATTCCTGGTGTGGTCTTACTAAAGTTTTATAAAGTTTAGTGTCTGCATCTTCTGAAACATTTTGCATACAGAAGGCAGGATATCCGTCTGGAGTCCTGAACACCCATGAAAATAATAGACCATATCTGGCATCTTCTTCTATAGTGACTTCCACGCCTTCACTTGAAAAGCCATTATTTCTTGCCAGTACTGAAGATCCAAAGGTTTCTTATTTTGTAGGGCTTAGCATCTCTTTCAAGGCTCAGGCTTTTGATAATTTGGGCTCAAATTATCCAGCTCCTATATACAACGCTTAGATGAGCGTGCTTGGTTCTTGGGCAGGGCAAATATTTTTGGGATCCTGCTACCATTGGCAGAACATAATGGAGCCCACTGAGTTAAAGGACCTTATTTTCAAGGTCTATCCATAAAGATGCATTGATCCAAAGAGATCTTTCAGACATTTTGTGAAGTCTTGCCTGGTGAGATCACATATAATATAATTTTAACTGTTCAGTTGTGTCCAATTCATGGCGACTTTGCTCTCTAGGCTACCCTGTCAAGCACAGCTTCTTTCAGTCACATATCACATATACTTTAGTAACTTTATGGAAAGCAGAACTGACTCAGGCTTCTCAATATCTTCCCCCTTCTCAAAATGGGTATAATTCTCAGGTGCTGGGAAAAATTAAAATAAAAGGAAGACAATTGGGACGCATTAAGGAATTCAGAATGAATCTGATTCATCACGGGCTAAGTACTACTCATCTTGCAACCTGCTACGATGATGGTAACAGCAAAGTAAAGCGACTTCATGTCTATTCAGCCTGGCCAGCAACGGTCTTCAAATAAGTGAAAGGTGTTTTAATATCTGGTCAACAAATTGAAAGCTTCCATTTTTAGCATGATCACTTAATGGAGTGTTGGGCAAAATATGGCGGCTGTATAACTGAGGTTAATAAAACGCTATTTGTTCCCCCTGACATACCAGTGCCAAACAAATAACCCACAGAGGCTGACTCAACACAGTGAGTTGATGGCTGCATTCCCACAACATGCTGAATCCCAACCCCATTCAGCTTTGTCAAGCAGGTGTTTCAGCAATCTGTCTCTCACAGGCAACTGCAGGTGGGCCTCTGGGATGCGTTCTGTCATCTGCTGGTCTTTAAAAGAGTCCAGAAACTTCATTTGGTCCACAGTGCAACAGATGGATTTGAGGGAGCTGTCTGCAAAGCTCCAAATGTATGTCAAGTGGATTGATTCCGTTTTATTAAGGTTTGCGGTGCTCGTGCTGACCTTTAAATCCTAACTGTCCTGAGACTGTGGATGCCTGTTTGGGGTTTGAAAATAGCTAGAAATGAAATTCAATATAGATAAAAGTCAGGTTTTATGCTTAGGCAAGAAAAACCAACAAACTAGGCGAGGCTTGACTCAACTCCAGGAACTGTGAGAGGGGTCTTGGAGTCCTAGTGGACAATCACTTAAATATGAACCAACAGTGTGGGGCAGCAGCCAAAAAAGTCAATACAACCCTCGGCTGCATTAATAAAGGGACAGAGTCAAAATCACGTGAAGTTCTAGTACTGCTTTACAAACTCTTAGTAAGACCACACTTGGAATACTGCATCCAAAGACACTCTGGAAAGATGCAGAGAAGGGCAACAAGAATGATCAGGGGACTGGAGGCTAAAACATACGAAGAACGGCTATAGGAACTGAGAATGTCCAGTCTAATTGAAAGAAGGACTGGGGAGACATGATAGAAGTGGTCCAATATTTGAGGGCTTCTACACAGATGAGGGGGTCAAACTATTTTCCAAAGCACCAAAAGGCAAGACAAAAACAATGGTTGGAAACTAACCAAGGACAGAAGCAACCTAGCATTAAGGAGAAAATTTCTAAAGCTTAGGGCAGTCAATTAATGCAATAGCTTGCCTTCAGAAGTTGTGGATGCTCCATCACTGGAAGCTTTTCAGAAAGAGACTGGACAGCCACTTGTCTGAAATAGTATAGGGTCTCCTGCTTGAGAAGAGGGTTGGTCTAGAAGACCTCCAAGGTCATTCTATTCTATTCTATTCCATTCCATTCTAATTCTATTATTATTGATTTTTTCTACTTCATTCCAGCCTTAGGGAGGCATCGTTCTTGATGGACCTTTGGACCACTGAAACACAGCTTTCCACCAAAGGACCCCCCCCCCCCAACCAGGACTCCTCTCAAATCTCCTGAGTCTGAGAATGATTAGGTTTGGCAGGCTTTTAGTTTAAAGTCAGCTTTGCTGCAGCAAGTTTGTTCTGGTTCTTTGCAGTCGGCTCTTCCCAGCTGCAGTGCTAACTGTGCCGTACAGCAGAGGTGAAGATGGTTGCACACAAAACCTGTACCGCAAATCTTTAATAGGGTTTGTCTTTCAAAATTCTAGTTGATGTATGATCTAAGCCACTGTGAATACAATTCTAATGGAGCTGGATTTTCTAGAAGGCTGGCTGAGATCAGGACCCACTCAGGACAGAGATGTCCATACGAGGGAGTCAAAAGAGTCAAGATGGTGGCCACAACCACTCAGTCAAAGTCCCAGCTCTTTTTTAGATGAGCTGTGCACAATTAACAGCACGATTGTGGATGCCATCTGCCCTCCCACCTTGCCTCAATGCTACCTGGACAAATTCATAGCAGAAGTTTAATCCTGCTGAAGATCTCACTGACCTGCATCTGTTCCTAGACCAAAGGCTCTTCTTCAACCTTCTCCATACAATCCCTTGCCCATTTGGGGAAATACATGAGTCTCAGTTTCATTCATCTTGTACCAATTTCCAGGAGCTTTTTCAGCTGATGGGTAGGTCTACCCACCCCTCATGATCCTAAAGAGCTACTGGCAAGCTCTGCCCAACTCATTGGGCAACCGTTGGTAGCAGCCCAACAGCCAGGGGTGTCCCCAGGGTTCAGCCAAAAAAGCCAAGATGGTGGCCACAAGAGACTGAAAAACAGGTGGAGCTTCAATTGCTGTGTCATGGCTGCCATCTTGATTTTTTTGCCTGTCATCCTGCAGACACCCCTACCGTCGGCTGTTTGGATGCCCCACCATGCAGATAAGTCCCCCTCTGACAAATGCACATGGACTGGGCTCCCCAGAAATTCACTGCCTGACTATCAAGTGCAGGAAAGTGGCTCTGTTTCCGAATGGCTGGGAGGACCTGGATTGGTGTTCATGCTGACCATGACTCAACCAAGAGTTACATGCATGTCTGAATGGGCTGGCTTGAGGACAAACACTGTGAGGTCATTGATGCTCTGCCATATAAACCCCCCTCTCCCTCCCCCCCCCCGGTACCATTCCTCTGCTCGTTCCTGCTGATACCTCAAAACTGTTTCCCACTTATGGGTGGAAGCGAGGCAGGTTGAGCACATGGTGGCCCTTGAGGTTTCAAGAGCTATTCGTGGTCTTTGGTTCTGTGGTTTGCCATAGTAAAAACTGTGCTGAAAGCTTTCTCTGCACAGGCCCCTTACAGACAGGCTCTCCTGAGAAGCTGCCAGCTCCGCTTACTCTGGGACTGAAGTGAACCATACACATTTTCCCCTCTCCATCAGAGCCTGTCTATCTTTAGAATGGATGGGTGAGACAGTCCACCTTCCTGTCTGGAGCTCTCCAACCTGAACACCCAGTCAGCTGAAGGAAAGGGGAGGGGCTGCTATTAAGGGGGACTGCAGCTGGCGAGGAGGGTATGCTGCAGGCCAGCCTGGTGGCTGAGATTGCTGGCTAATCTTTGCTCACATCCCATTCCATCCTATCCCACCACTCTGGTCTGGACAGGCTCCTTTCCCATCCTGTTTTCAGGCACCCACCGGCTTTCCTCCAAAGAATTCTGGGGTGGCCACAGCTGGGGCCGGCTTTGCCCTGCCTTTGCCAGGTCCTCCTGTTAAGACAGCATGCCTGGTGGCCCCTCTTCCTGGCTGTGGGGCAGAGCACCTGCATCCCAGAGTCCATTTCCAGCAATACCAACAAGTATCAGTCAAAGCATTAATTCTCTCTCTCCTCTCTTTCTCCTCTCTCTCAATAAATATTTTATTATGGTCATCGACCAGCAAATTAAAGACTTGACTTCATAAAAAAGAATAAAATTACAAGGCACAGGACGCCGCGTCACAGGAAAGAAAGCGAAGGACCATAACAACGCCTTCACGTCTAAGACATGATCTTCAGCCACAGGAGCTCCCTCGAAGACTCTGGACCAGCCCCCTCCCCTTTCATCCTGAGAAGCATCTAATCTAGTGGAGAAGGAGCTGGACTACAAGGCCTCCGTGGGGGCTTAAAGGTGGGGAGGGATGTGAGGCACCTGTGAAGACAGGCGCCCAACTGATGCAAGAGGACAGAGCGAGCCGAGGAGGGGGGTGTTCACAAGGTATGGTAGAAAAGATCAAGGGCGGAGCTTTGACCAACCATCTTGATCATTCTGCCCATGTGGCTCCCTTGTCAAGGAGAGAGTAGAGCCACCACACAACATTTTGATGCTGGCGTCTGTCTGTGGGCTGCACCCAGGATGCCCGTGAAGAAGCAGCCATACCTGATGTGGTCCAGGAGCAGCCGGTGGGAATCCTCAGTGAGGATCAGGGAAAGCGCATGAGCCAAGTAGTCCACTTTCCGCTCAGCAGCAAACTGCTTGAGAGAGGTGAACATCTTCTCTCTCACTTCAGGCTGGTCTCCCAGGATCTCCTGCACCTGCAGAGAAAGCAACCCATGAGAAACGGTGGCGTTCCCAGGCTATCTTGCCCGGCCATCAGCCTCTCACCTCACTCCAACTTGTGAGGGGACATTCAGGAAGAAAAGAAACAAGGGACGGAAACTCATCAAAGAGAGAAGAAACCTGGAATTAAGGAGCAACGTCCTAACAGTGAGGACAATGAACCAGTGGAACGGCTTGCTTCCAGAAATTGGGGTGTCCCATCACTGGAGGCTTTCGAGACTGGACAGCCACTTGTCTGGAATGGTATAGGATCTCCTGCTCATGCAGGGGGTTGGACCAGAAGACCTCCGAGGTCCCTTCCAGCTCTATTCTGATTCGCTAAGCCAACTGGACTCAGCCGTGCTGAAATGCAAGTGTGCCAGCAGTGGGTGAGGGGGGGCAAGGAAGGCCCAGGGAAGGACACTGGATGGCTCCCCCGGAGAAGGCGGAGAGCCCCCCCCCAGTTTGCTATGGCCCCAAATCAGACCCATTTAGGTTTTCCAGCTTTCAGCTGGGCTGAAATGCAACACATCTGGAAGGGCTGGGGCAAACGTCCAAGACATTGTGTGGCAAAATATTTCCCATTTCACGCAGTGCACAATTGAAAACAGCAAAGAACGCTCCAGAAGGACTAGGAGAAGGAGAGCTGAACCCTGCCTGTCCCTATCCAAACAGGGGCTGCTTTCTCTCTCTCTAGCCATCTTCTCTGCAGTGAATCATGGAACCCAGATCTTCCTGAAAGAAGCAATGAGCCACTGGTTTAACTAGGATAAAATATCGATTCTATCCAGAATTCTCTTCTTTTCGCTCCTTTGCTCAGCGTCCCTTTTTAGAGCTAGAAAGTTGCTTTCCGTTTTAATAAGGTACAATTCTCTTTCAAAAAAATTCCCCCCATGAAAGTCTGTGCAGCTCCACAGCCCCTCCGTGTGTTTCAGGATTAGCACCAGATTTGTTCGATTATTCCTGGGCTTTGAGCTAGAAGATCCAAAGGGGCTCCCTTCTGATTTCCCTGGAGCCAGGCTGGAGAAGGAAGCCCTGGCAGAAGGCTACGAACAACCCTCCAGTCGGACCCTGGGGACAGGGGCGGTCAGGAGGCTGGGCCTGACTGCGGCAGCCTTGACTGAGACCATAGGAAAATGGCCTCTGCTGGCAAGGTCACCAGTTATGCCCAAAAATTGGCACTTCCTTCTGGTTTTCAGCAAAACCGTGTCCACAACAAAACACTCGTTAATGGGCTGTCAAAAGAAAAATCTTCATCAGGGTCCAGTCCAAGCTGGGGAATAATCAAAATGGAGACTGCTTTAGAAAGAAGGTTGTAGTTTTTTGAAGAGGAGAGCCAGACAGAAAGATGGCTCTGGGAAAAGTGACCACATGTAGCTGGGAGTGGTGGGTTTTTATACCTTCTTGGGCTTTTGTTCGGAGCTCTTCCTGTTTGAGGCTTTGCATTTCCTGTGTCATGTACTTTGACCTGAGTCTGAGTGTGCCCTTTTGGTATTGGTGGGTTAATCCTATTATGTTTGCTGTCCTTAGAATTTGGGTGGAGGTATGTAGATTTTAGGGGTCTTTGTCTTCCTAATTTCTTCAGTTTCTAGCTGGAAGGCTCAAACCTTTCTGAAAGAATGATTGAATTTGCATTTTTGAAAGCTGGCCTCTGCTGAGTTTTCTGCTTGGGGGAGAGGGGCTGGGGCTGGTTTCTGTCTTTTTAAAAAGATTTTCTCCACTATTCCTTTGGGGAAATATCTCCCGCCTTTTTAATACTCCCCAAAATATTTCTTTCTCTGGATTCTTCCCACAGGGCTTAATGACCACTGCAAAAAATGACATAAAATTGGGTTGGTCATATGATCAACATGACCAATACGACCATTCTGACCATTAATACGTAATGGACAGGCTCCATTATGGTCATAACCTGTACTTTCCTCTGCACCTACTCCAGTTTTTCTAAATCTCTTGAACCAAGAACCTCAACTGCAATTGGATCAGTGCAGATGAATTTCCCATGATTTGCAAACTACACTTCTACTTGCGCAGTTTAAAAACGAGTTTGCCTTTTTAGCAGCGATGTCACTCTGCTGATTCACAGCTGGGTTGCATTTGCTTGTTTTGAATTTCAGTGTTTTGTTTTCAGCCCACCTCTTAAACCTCTCAAGATTGCCTGGGATTTTGCTTCTATTACCTATCACCCCCAGTTCTGTGTCATCCACACGTTTGATAATCAGACCCTTGCCTCTGCATTTGAGTCATGAAGAGAGAGAGAGGTTGACCTACAACATAGAATAACAGATCTTGGAGGCCTTCTAGTCCAACCCCCTGCTCAAGCAGGACAACTGTCCTAGGCCAGAGACAAACTTGTTCACACCCCACATGCACACATACACTTACACCCCAGTTTAAATCCAGCATTGTGACAATCAATCAGTCTGTCTGTCTGTCTGTCTGTCTGTCTGTCTGTCTGTCTGTCTGTCTGTCTATCTATCTATCTATCTATCTATCTATCTATCTATCTATCTATCTATGTCTATTTGTCTATCTCCCCCACACACATAAGGCTTGCCCCACTTTGATGCTCTCCAAAGGAAATTCTAGCCTAGATCTTGAAACCACAAGACCCTCCCTTTAAAGCACGGGAACATGACTGGGACTGAAGCCCAGGAGAGACCCAGAAATTTCAAGGTTGCTGCATCTGGAGCAAGGACTGCCTGGCACTCTTCCCAACGGCAGAGATGGGAGAAACTTTTCTTTGAAGGAGAAAATGACATCGATCGTTTCATCCCGAGAACAAGATAAGGAGGCTTCAGCCTCACATACTGGCTCTTTGTTCAGCTCAAGAGCCCTTGCGGAGCTCTGCCCCCAAGCCAAGCAGGCTCGGCCCCGTTCGGCTTGGATTGCTAGATACAGTGGAGAACAAATCTTTGGGTGGGAGAGTCTTCGGTTGCAGAGCCCAATGATGGCCCGCACCCCTCTGCCAGGGTGGAAGGCAAGCAGGCAAATGCCCTTGAAGCAGCCAGAGGTCTGTGAGATTCTCAGCCATCCAGGTCGTGGTTGTCTCAAAGGCACTTTTTCACAAGGCAACTGGACTGGGTTTTTTCCCCTTGAGGAAGACGTTTTGCTTCTCATCCAAAAAGCTTCATCGGTTCTGGAAGGATGGGGAGGGAGGGGGATTGGAAGGATCCTATTTCTTTGCAGTCATCTGGTCATTAGCACTCTCCCTGAGAGCTCTCGACGTCACTTGGGGGTTTATCTGTGCCCTCAGTGTTAGGGTTCTCCTACCACCCCACTAACCCCCAAGTGGCTTCAAGAGCTCTCAGGGAGAGTGCTAACGACCCGATGACTGCAAAGAAATAGGATCCTTCCAAACCCCCCTCCCCCATTACTGTCAGAACCAATCCTTACATTCCCCACCACCACCCTGCCAGAACTGATGAAGCTCTGTGAACGAGAAGCGAAACGTCTTCCGCAAAGAACAAAAGGGGGAAAACCCAGCTCAGTTACCTTTTGAAAAAGCACCTTTGGGATAATGAGAAGCATTATTCATAAGTCCATAAGTCAGGAAAGGTCAAGAAAGTCAAGATGGCAGCCACAGGAGTGCAGCTGAGCTCCTCCTGCTTGTTATCTGAGCTGTGTTTGCCGGCAGTTGCTTCTTTTGACCACAGCCCATCCTTGAGAGGAAGGCATTTAAATGAATGGCATCTGGCGTGTGTTTGCTTCCTGTTTAGTTTAAAGCTTTGTGGCTGTTCTCACGTGGAAACGTCGAAGGGTTCTAAACATTTCGCTTGAAACTAATGTGTGAGTTTGTTTCTTCGGGTTGGACTTGAGAAAGGCAGACAGGAAAATGAGCTATGTCTTGCATTTGCTTTTGTGTGATTTGCTTGCTCCAGGCTCTCTGGCCTCTGCGGCTGACAACTAGACAGCCTCCGTTCTAATCTGGGAGCAGCAAAAGGGAGGCCATGAGGGGGTCCTCTGAAGCTCCCAGACTGTTATGCATAAAACAGGTGGGGCTTCACTTGCACCACTGTGGCTGCCATCTTCACCTTTGAGGGTCCTGTGCATACCCTCCTGGGGACAGCAGGCCGTGCAGCATGGCCGAGCCACTAAACGCCGTCTCGAGAAGTGGAACATGCAAAGGCAATCTCGGCCTGCCCGTCCTCAATTTGGATCAAAAGACCCTCCTTCTACTTGCCAGCACCCGCCATCCCAGGCAGTCCCTGTGGCACATCTCATTTCACGGTATGGAAGGCCACCCCTCCCACTGGCTAGCGGGCACCGTCACTCTTCCCACCACAGCCGCTGCCTTTTTAGCAGTCGCTGGTTGCTGGCTCTTGGTTGCCCTGTGCTCAGCATGGACACCAATCTCCCATCCGCAGCTGGCCTCTGCTGGCAGAATGGGACAAACTCGCTGCAGCCAATTCGCCGCGGGGCAACTGGACACAGCCAAACTTGCCACAGGACAACTCGCTGCGGGACAATTCAACAACTCAATTGAATGATTTAAAATAAATTAAAAAAAATTAATTGCTGCCATTCCCATTTCATTTGGTCTCTCCTTTGGCATCCTTCAATGATTCTATTCCAGTATTTCTTTGATATTAGTGTAATTCCTGTCCCGCAGTGAGCTGGCCATGGTGAGCTGTCATAGACCCTCTGTTGATGCCTTTCACTTTTTCCTCCCCAGCTGGAGGTCTTCATGCTCCTCTCATTAAATTTCACCTTGATCTGTTTCTGCTCAATGTTTAAGGGCCCCCCCTCCTAGTTTTTATCCTTGCAGTTCTGATTTTTTTTTCTACCTTCCTTCTTATTTTGTGTCCTTTGCAAGAAAATCAGGCCCCGAAACCAGTTTCCTTTGCCTCCTTATCTTCATTGACCGATGGCATGATTTATCACCAAAGCTCTTTAGTCTCCTAAAGAGGATAAACTGTCAGTCTCGGTGCAGAAAGTTCAACAGAATCACATTTTACATTAAAAAGAGTGATTTTCACTGATGAAATGAGACTTCAGTTCCCCTAAGTGCTACTGATCTAAAAAGAGAAATTAATCTCTTACATAGTAATATTAAAAGAAGATTGCAGTGGGGAATTGCACAATTAGAAATTATCAGGTTTTTTTTTACTCTATTACTTTGGGGACTGAACAAACAAGATAGTTTCTCCATCCCACTAAGGCTGTGCTGACCGGCATGCAACAAAGTCCTAATTGCATTGTCACAGTCTGTGCTGCCTGAGTTTCATTTATCCCCAACTTTAATAATTCTGCAACCTGCTAAAATTAAGTCCATACATTGTAGATCTGCCACGTGACTCCAATCCATAAAAGAGGTCCTATAGAGTATAGACCTCTCAGCAGCTGTCAGGATCATCAACCACGGATCCTTCTGGACCGCCTATGGGAGTTGGGGATTGGGAAGCTTGCATTACAGAGGTTCTGATCCTTTCTTGGTGGTCAGTTCTAGTTGGGAGAATGAGTGGTGGGCTCAGTGGCTACTCCTCAACTGGCTCAAATTTATGACAGTCGCCGTGTCCTGGGGTCATGTGATCCCCTTTTGCAACCTTCTGACAAGCAAAGTTCACGGGGAAGCCAGACTCACTTTGCAATTGTTTTCCTAATTTAACAACTGTGGTGACTGATTTAACAAGTGTGGCAAGAAAGGTCGTAAAGTGCTGCAAAATCCACTTAACAATGTCTCACTTAACAACAAAAATTTTGGGCTCAACTGTGGTCATAAGTCGAGGACCACCTGTAGGGAAGGCAGGCAACAGAGCCTTTCACACACACACACGCACACACACACACACACACACACACACTGAGCCCCAAAGCAGGGTACATAGTCAAGTTTTCAAAGCTTTGCGAGGATCCTTGGGTCCTGATCCCCGCTGCCCCACATCCTGCCCCGAATTTCACCTTCGACTTACCTTCTGGCTGAACTCCCAAGCTTTCTGCCTCCTTTCCTGATGCACGGCCTCTGCCCTCCGGATAAACTCCTCCACGCTGCTGCTAGCCCATCGCCGGAGCCGCCCCAACCGCAGCAGTCCCAGCCTGAGGCTTTCATCCTGGCAGGATCGCATTGCGGCAGCCGCATCCTCATAACGCTGGACGTGAATGCCATGGACTTCCAGGATGTAGTCACCCACTTTGATGCCCGCTTTGGCAGCGGGCGAGTCCTGAGCCACGCTTTCCACCTGCACGGGATTGCCTTCGTTGCAAGTCAAGGTGAAGCCAAAGTGTCCCTGTGACCCAGGGGGAAGGTCCACCTTCTGGAGGCGGGAGACCACGCCAATGCTCGGGGGGACATTCTCACACTGCCTGGCCAGGATCGCTAGGGTCTCAGCATTCATGGAGGAAACAGGCTGCCCCTCGATCTCCAAAACCTGGTCTCCGGGCTGGAGGCCAGCCACCTGGGCACTGCTGCCTTCCTCCACAGCCACGATGTAGCATGGACCACTTCCACAGATCTTAAAGCCAAACTCGTCCGGCCACCCAGCATTGGTGGCAGGCATGGCTGCAAAGGAAAAGGGGCCACACAGAACAGTCAGCCTTTCACCCCAAGCGAAAGAACAGTGGGTGACTGCATGCACACTGTATCAGGGGTCACCAACCTTGGCAACTTTAAGACTTGTGGACTTCAACTTTCAGAATTGTGGAAGCAGAAATTTACAAGTTGCCAAGGTTACAAGCCCCACACTAGGAATGGGACAACTTGCTGCAGCCGACTCACCATGGCCAACTCTCTGTACGACAACTCACCAGAAGATAGTTAACTAACCATGGGCCAACTTGACACAGGGCATTCAACAATTTAATTATTTAAAATAATTAAGATTATTTTAGTTTCTGCCATTCACATTTCATTTTGTCCCTCCTTCGGTATCCTTTCTTTAATGATTCTATTCCACCATTTCTTCAATATGAGTGTTTCCCACGGCGGGTTGTCCCACAGCAAGCTGGCTGTTGCGAGTTGTCCCTCAGCAAGTTGTTGAGAGCAAGTTGGCCACGGCAAGTTGTCCTAGACCCCCTGCACTATATTAAAACTTGCTTTGCCGGGCATGAAACTCTGCACCGCCCCTCCAGGCACCCACCCTCCTTTTCTCCCCCTTGTTCTTTTGCTCTCTTCCCACAGTGGGGGCCTTGGGAGGTTCTTGCACTGGCAAAACAAAGTGGCCCCATCTCTGGCATCTCATCTTCAGGAGAGGGAGAGGATTGAGCTGGACAAGAAGCAATGGATGAAAACCAGTGCTGGGATTCAAATACATGAACCACTGGTTCTCTGTGTGGATGCCGCTTCCAGAAGTCCATTCTGGGTCTGGGCAACAAAAAATTAGCTACCGGTTCTGCCGAAGTGGTGCAAACTGGCTAAATCCCACCACTGATAGAAACTAATCAAGGGACGAACCAACCTAGGTTTTTTAGTCACAAGTAATACTATATTAGGGGAGCCCCTTCGCTGTGGGGTGCAGAGCCTGGGCTTCTAGCATCACCATCAATGACATGAAGATTACAATTGATAAATCAGAGATGTGGAACCAAAAAAGCCAATGCAATGCCAGATTGCCTTAACAGAGGGCTAGAATCAAGATCATGTTTGGATTGTTTATCAAGATTTATTAAGATATGTATAAGCAAAAAAAGTGTATTCATAAATGTGATAATGAAGCTTTTACTGAGATTGATACAATTAGAAATTTACTAACTTAAATACGAAATAGCAAATGTTAAGGGAAACAGAGAAGAAATATTTGATGATGTAACCTGAGATATCTACTAAAGATTTTGTTACTGAACTATTGATGAACCCAATCAGCACATTGCCTTCTAAAATGTAAAACTGGAAAACCAATAAAATATTATAAAAAAAAAGATCATGTGAAATATTAGTACCGCTTTATAAAGCCTTAGTAAGACCAAACTTAGAATACTGCATCCAGTTTTGGTCACCATATTATAAAAAAGATGTTGAGACTGTGCAAAGAGCGTAGAGAAGAACAACAAAGATGATTAGGGGGCTGGAGGCTGAAACATGTGAAGAACAGTTGCAGGAATTGGGTATGTCTAATTTAATTAGAAGAAGGATTAGGGGGGGACATGATAGCAGTCTTCCAATATCTGAGAGGCTGCCCCAAAGAAGAGAGGGGTCAACCTATTCTCCAAAGCACCGGAAGGCAGGACAAGAAACAACGGATGGAAACTAATCAAGGAGAGAAGCAACTAGAACTAAGGAGAAACTTCCTGACAGTTAGAACAATCAATCAGTGGAATCACTTGCCTCCAGAAGTTGTGGGTACTCCATCACTGGCAGTTTTCAAGAAGAGATTGCGCAACCACTGTCTGAAATAGCATAGGGCTTCCTACTTGAGCAGGGGGTTAGACTACTAGAAGATCTCCACGGTCCCTTCCAAGTCTTCTTTTGATTAATCAGACCTGGAGAACCTTCCTGCAGCACATTTTACGTCCTGGATTACACTTCTATTTGTTTTTGTGCCTTTGAGCCAGTGCTGACTCCTGGCACCGCAGCTTTCTTGACAACACATTCAGAAGTGTTTTGCCCTCACTACCTCCTTCTCCCTAGGGCTGAGAGAGAGTGACAGCTCCAAGATCACCGGGCGTTTTTGTGCCTAGGGCGGGATGGCAACTCACAGCCTCTTGGTCTCTAGCCTGGTGTCTTAAGCACAGCCCCCAAATAGCTCTCAGAAGGCAGGTCCTAAGGACTTCTGAAGCAAGAATTCCTTGGCCGTTTTGGAGCATATGAAGATAAGGCCTTCTTATTCCTTTAGATGGGTAAATTCTTTGTTGTAAGAATGTCGGTGTGCTTCGTTTTGGCCTCTTTTATAGCAGCAGAAGGCAGCACTGGGAGAATGACGGCTGCCACTCAATCTGGGGGCAGAGGATAATGGGGCAGATGATTCTTTGGGATGCCCATTTTATGTTTTTGAAAGTTTTAAAAGTAGGGATTGGAGTAGATTCCCCCACCCCAATTCACACCGAAAGGCTCCAGTATCATGGAGTCGAGAGTCATTGACTGCTGTCTCTTCTTTTTCCTTTCCTATTAACCTCTGTTGGCTGGCTTTTTCTTTCTTCCCCTCCTCCTCCTCTTCCTTTTCTTCCTCTTCCTCATCCTCTTCCTCCTCCTTCTTCCTCCTCCTCCTCCTCCTTCTCCTCCTCCTTCTTCCTCCACCTTCTCTTCTCCTTCTTCTTCTTCCATGTAAAATATTTTCTTAGGACAGTCCTTCATGCAGCAATGAAATAGACTATCACTTCAGCTTATGCCACAATACTGGAAGTGTTAGTCTGAAAGTTGCCACAGCTCTTGTATCATTTACAGCCTTGACTGATGTTTTCCCACCTAACCTTCGCACGTCCAAGTATAGCTGTTTAGTTGCAGAATCTTGTAGCTAATTGAGAAGTTTTTTTTTCCTGTGTCCTGCTTCCTTCTCACTGACACAGTTTTGTCAGTGAAGCTTATCACATTATTGTGATGGCCCAATAAATTTGTAGATCCCCAAGAAATGCAAGGAACAGGAGGACATTTTCACTCCGTTTCATGGAAGCTGCTCAAAGATAACATAAAACTGTCTCTGGTCTCCCAATGTGGCTATTTCATTACTTCATTATTTGATTCCTCTCTCACTTTTGAATCCAAAAGGTTCTTTTTTATTGGTTTTTCAGTTAAAATCTACATATTTAGAAAGCATCATGATGACTGGGTAATCAGAGATTCAGTAACAGAGTTTTCAGTACATAATTCAGGTTACATTATCAAAGCAACCTTCTCAATTTCCCTTAACGTTTCATGCAACCAGTTTAAACTAATAAATTTCTAGAAATAGCATGGTCAGTTGAAAAATTTGTCAATTCAATTTCATTGAGATATATATCTATGTCCTGTTATTAAAGTTTACCTAATTTTAATTGTAGTTATATTATTCATATTTAGCCTTTAACATCCCAAATAATATTCACAACCCAAATTTCCCTTATTTCATTACAGCAAAAACTATAGCATCTAACATGTACACAGTGGTTGAGTAGCTATGTTCTATCTAATAAACGTCGTCTGTTTCACATCCTAATACATCACACATTATTGACAGGACCACAGCCTATGTTTATCAATCTAGAACTATTTATACACAACCAGATTCTGTTTTAAATTTTAGCTAATTCTTAATTCTTAAATAGAATAATCAAACGTCTTTTAACATCAAACATGGGATCTATAAACCAAATTTCCATTATGTCAGTGCACAAATTATGTCTAAAATAAGCCTAATAGATACATAAACACGTTCTAGTTCTATCTCATACACGTTTTCTATTTTAGATCCTGATAGATCACTGATTACTAAAAGGATAACCTTTAATGGTTCTCTAAGAACTCACTTTTTAAATCTAATTCAGGCTTTCTTTTTTTGCCAATCAGGTTTCCAAACCAAGACCTTTGAATTGCCAGATAGGTCTCCTTTCGCTCCAATACATATTATTTGAATCGAAGGAGGCCATCTAGCCATCAGTGGTCCACAAAAACCAAACCATTTGTAATCATTATGTTGTTGCCCTGTTCGTTCTAGTCTCTGTATTTGGTCTACAAACTTTATCTTCAGTTCGGTCTGGATTCCTCTTCCGTCTGGGTTCATATGCTTTAAATAGTCTTATCCAATTTTGTAATTAACGCTTGGCTATCCAGGCTTTCAGGAAACTGTCTTTGTTGATCTTCCACGTCCTCTATGTTAACATCACTATCTTGCACATTAAATTTTCCCATAGTATGATGTTGGTCCTTAAGGTTATTTGCCATAGTGATAGTTCCTTGTACTTTTAAAGTTCTCAATTCTTTGGATAGTTGTTGCTTATATTCCTCTGTCTCAATAGTAATATCTTCCAATTTTATTATATTCTGAAATGTAAATTCTTTAGTTGCAGTCTGGGTTTCAATTTGTGACTTAAGGTTGGCATGTAAATTGTTAAATCTGGAGATAGACATCTCAGTGACTCTGTAGATTGTTTCAAATATGAGGTTATAATCAAGCAAGGTTTGTGGCTGATCCTTCTCCATTTTGTAATAATTATAAATAGTCCTTGGTGGAGGCTATTTTCCAAACAAAAATCAGTAAGAGTCCACCTCCACAAGTCTAAGCCAAATTCATCTCCAGCTGTTTCAGGTTTTTATCTTAATGTCAAGGTCAGTCCAAAATGTAAGCAAGCTTGTTTGCCAATAGTATTCACTAGATATCCTCAGAGTAATTCAAAAGACAGTGTCTTTTTATTTATTTCTTTTTTTGTCCCCTTTTTTAGACTAATAGGTAAAATAGTCCATTTCTGTAAATATAGGAACTTTGGGCCAAAAGTAGAAAGGCAGTAAATCCAATAAATCAGTATAATTTAGTAGAAGGCTGTTTCTTTTCTCTTCCAATGTAGACAAAGGCCACTCTTGAGGAGGGTGGGGAAAAAAATCCCTTCCCTCTCTCCTCTCCATTCCAGTTTTCAAGTGCTTTCAAGTGCTTTGTTGTGCTTTTGGCTTCGGCAGGAAATGGCTAAATGATGGGCCATGGGAGTGGCAGATCCTTTCTTCTTCGGTTTGGAGAGTAGCTCCAAGCTGATGGGAGGGCCGCCGCCCTTCTACCGCTGACTGGAGAGACCTCTCCCCCTCTCATCGCCCCTCCAGGGCAACTTTTAACCCCTTTACAGGGGGCCCCCGATGAAGAAATCCAGGAGACACGAGGAGCGAATCCCTCACACGTCTGGGAGCACAGAAATTCCGGAACCGGAAGCCGAATCCAAAAGGTTCTTAAAGAGAGTGGTTTAATATAAGGGAGGGGGCACTTTTCTGCTGGTGGCTTTATCTCATTGGCCCTGTACTGCTCATTCTGGGGTGGCACACACATCTCCCCAAAGCCCCTGTTCCCACCCACGAGACCAGCCTACAAAACTAATGTGTTAGAGGTGTAGAAATACTTTTGGTGGAACAGCTGTAGTAACAGAATCTGGCAAGTCTGGATATGCTTCCCCCTACTTCTCTTGACCTACATTGATGAGGGGCCTGTCTGAGACGGTGACTCCAATTAGTTACTTGGCCACCCTTGTGTGATTGTTGCTTTGCCTGCGAGTCTTCCGTCTGTCCTTCAAGAGTGGAATGCAGGCCAGGATCTGAGCAAATTCTTGGCCACGGATACCGCACCTGATCCTAGCCAAAAACCAAGATATACAATCAAAGGTCTCTTCTGTGGTGTCCCCCAGTCAGTTGGGAAAGGCTCCCACTGCACCCCTGCAGAGCAACTGCTAATGGGAAGTTGACCATACTGAGCACCAGAACCCTGATCTGGCTCAGCATAAAGACAGGTACCTCAACTCCGAAGTCGGGATCACAGATCATGCATGTTTAGGGACAGATTTAGAAGAGTTACAAAGACATATACAAGAGCTACACAAAGCAAGAGAACCATTTGGCTTAAAAATAAACCTGAAAAAGAGCCAGGTTATGTTTAATAAATTCACCAAAGAAAGAAAAATCTTTGTATGTAGAGAAGAACTAGACGTAGCAGACCACTACATATACCTTGACCAACTGATCTCAATAGAAGGTGATGCGATAAAGGAAATTGAACGGCAGGTTAAATGTGGTTGGCAAGCATTGGGCAAGCTAAGCATAATTTTCAAGAACAACCTCTCTATGCCTGAAAAGAAAAGTTTTCGATCGGTATGTGTGCTACCTGCTCTAACTTATGCGGGTGACAGTAACTTTACAATCGGTACAAAAGCTACAAGTGGAGCAAAGAGCCATGGAAAGAGACATGCTCGGCATCACAAGACAAGATAGAAAGACCCACACATGGATTAGAGCACAAATTAAAATATATGAGGCCATCAAGAAAACAAAAGAATGGAAATGGAAATGGGCTGGTCACATGGCAAGAAGAACTGATGGCAAGTGGACCAAGGCAGTCGTAGAATGGAACCCACTTAATAATAATAATAACTTTATTGTCACTTTGAATGTACACCAATCAGCATACGTCAAAATGAAATTTCATTGCATACAGCTCTCAAAGGGTCACCACCTCCGATATCCACTCTTTGTTCGTGGCCAGCTCAAGTTACAGATTGCCCATTTTAGTCTCTAGGGAGCGAACGATAGCAAAGAGGACAGATGGAAAAGGGGCTCCGTGTGGATTAGCCCTCAAATTAGCTTGTATTTCTGCACGACAACCTCGCCTCCTTTCCTTTTTCTGATCCTGACTCTTCCACCTTTTCCTTAAAGAGGCCTTGCTTCTTTTCGCCCCTGGAGCACGCTGCTTCCGCCGCCACCAACTCCTCCAAAAGCCTCTCTCTCTTCCTCTGGGCCTGCCGACAGCCTCATCCAGTTCCTTCGCTCCATAAGCCCCGGGACCTCTCCTCCTCTGCCTCCTTTGCAAACAGCCCCGATTTGCAATAGAATTCGTCGCTGGGCCAGCAGTCAGATCTTGCTGCTGGCAGAACAAATTCAAACAGCGCCAATGACTTTTAACGGTCTCACCAACAGTTCCGAAACAGCTTGATCAAAAGTGTCCACAAAAAAGACCTAAAACAAGATAGAGCAATGGCATCAGACAGTATTGGGGACCCAACTGGCAAAGGGAAGCTCAGGACTGTATTGGTGGGAAACATGCGGAAGAGGCCTTCATCCTGCAGTGGATAGACCGTGGCTAGAATGATGATGATGATGTACCATCTATACCACTCCATTCGAAGATGCACATACACGAATTGTCAGCACTCAGGATCTCACAGACGGAGGCCTCTCCACACTCCAAGTCATTTCTCATGTTTTTTTCACCTTTGGCTCTCATGGGCAGCTTCCCCCCCCCCCCCAAAGCTCAGCTTTATCCCAGAAAGGAGCATTTACCTGAGGTGGACTTTTAGGCCACAATCCTATCTCTTGTCTCATGTGGGTATCAAAGTCAACAGAGAGATTTGTCCAATTTGGGGAGGAGGACTAAATGCCCAGATGTCACTTTCTTGCTGCCTGAAAATGGAAGGATTTTCCTGCTTTGTCAGGTACGTCAAGTCCTCTTCTCATCTTTTGGGCAGATTTCAGGGAAATATTTCCAAAACAGAAAGGACAAGATGGAGTCCAAGTGCCCAATCACTTAAATATGAGCCCGCAGTGTGCAGCAGCCGCCGCCAAAAAAGCTAATACAATCCTTCATTGTATAAACAGAGGCATAGAATCAAAATCATGTGAAGTATTAGTACTGCTTCATAAAGCCTTAAGTAAGGCCACACCTGCAAATTTACATCCAGTTTTGGTCACCATATTATAAAAAAGATGTTGAGACTTTGGAAAAAGTGCAGAGAAGAACAGCTAAGGTGATTAAAGGCCTGGAGACCAAAACGTACGAAGAACGGCTGCAGGAATTGGGTTTGGCTAGTCTAGAGAAAAGAAGAAACAGGGGCGACAGGATAGCAGTATTCCAGTATCTGAGGGGTTGCCACAAAGAAGAGGGAGTCAAGCTATTCTCCAAAGCACCAGAGGGAAGGACGAGAAACAATGGTTGGAAACTGATCAAGGAGAGAAGCAACCTGGAATTAAGGAGAAATTTCCCAACAGCGAGGACAATCAAACAGTGGAACAGCTTACTGTCAGAAGTTGTGGGCACTTCCTCACTGGAAGTTTTTAAAAAGATACTGGACAGCCACTTGTCTAGAATAGTACAGGGCCTCCTGGTGGAGCAGGGGGTTGGACTACAAGACCTATTCTATTCTATTCTATTCTATTCTATTCTATTCTATTCTATTCTATTCTATTCTATTCTATTCTATTCTATTCTATTCTTCTATTCCATTCCATTCTATTCTAATTTGCTTTCTTCTTCTGTTTATGAAACATTACAATTTGAAATCCAAGCACAAAGGCGGCCAGCCCGTGTAGGGGACTTCCTATCTGAAGGAGGTGTACTGGACTCAAAGCCAAAGTCTCAGAGCACCAGATCAATACTTGCTAGTAAATTAATAATGCCAGTGGAGGGGGCTTCAGTATTTAGGAATGCATGTTGAGAGGGTTTCAGAATTTTGAAGGAGGAATGTAAGACAATACACCTTCCTGCTACAAAGATGGGTTTGATGGGTGTAACGTGACCCTTGATTATCTTGCAAATGGAGCTTATGCTTGATTAAAAGATGATTCATCTCTGAAGTCTCTGGAACAAGGTCACTGTGAAACATTTCAAGAAGGATGGCAGAAATGAGACAAATCATAAAACTCTAGAATTGGAAGGGCCACCAAAGTCAACCTGTCTCCTTCTCTGCATCTGGAGATCCTCATGCCCACCAAGGTGCAACTGGCCACTGACAGACTAAGGCATAGGGACCAGAAGAAGGTATCTGACATTTGGTCCTTCTGGTCCAGCTGTTCTCCAGGATCATCAGTTGAAAAAGTTAACCTCCATCAGTTACTTCTCTGCACTAGAAACAGACAATGGCGAGGACTGAACCCATACAGGCTAACACAACGGTTCTGCAGGTTTTATTTCATTTATAAATGTGTTCAATAGCCAAGGTCATTAATCAGACTTTCAGGAGTACTCATTGTTTGGATGCAAGAAGCAAGATTTGTTTTTCAGAAAGCAGCAAGATATCTCTTCCATACTAATTGGGCAGTAATTTTCATATTACAAAAAAAACAAAGCCTAATTTAAAATCTGTCAACTAATTAATTGGGAATGCTGATTAAGCCAGCTGCATTTATTTTCCCCAATTATTGCCGTTTGGGCCAGTTTGGGTTGGGAGGGGAAGCAATCCCCTGAACGCAACGGCCACTGAGGAGGCTCAGCAGCAAGAGGTCCCTAACCTTGACCACTTGAAGACTTGTGGACTGTGCCAACTGGGGGATTCTGGGAGTTGAAATCCACAAGTCTTAAAGTGGTCGAAGTTGGAGACATTTCTCAACAGGATGTGCCCCAGAGTTGAAACTGAACTCTGGGAACTGAATTATATTCTGAAATCTACACTGCTATCTAATTATTTGGTTTTTTATTATTATTTGGTATTATGGTGTTAAAGTCAAGTTTAAGGCTGATTTTTACCCTGGAAAGGATTTTACAAACCACTGGAAGCATCAAGAGCTTTGGGGTTGTACATATCTAATAAATACACACATGCACAGAGACACATCCAAACATTGCTAAGAAGCAGCTAGAAAAAGAAAAGCAATGGAAGGAACTGCACAAATATTCCTTGAGTTACGACCACAACTGAACCCAAAATTTCTGTTGCTAAGCAAGTTATTTGTTAAGTGAATTTTGCTCCATTTTATGACCTTTCTTGCCAGTGAATCGCTGCAGTTGTTAAGTTAGTAACATGGTTGTTAAGTAAATCTGGTTTTCCCATTGACTTTGCTTGTCAGAAGGTCCCAAAAGGGGATCATGTGACCCCGGGACCCTGCGACTGTCATAAATATGAGTCAGTTGCCAAGTGTCTGAATTTTGATCATGTGACCATGGGGATGCTGCAAGAGTCATAAGTGTGAAAAACAGGTTTATAACTTTGAATGGTCACTAAACAAAGTGTAAGTTTTATAAGTTGAGGACTACCTGTGCACACCTTTCCAAAATGGTGTCTCTGCCTAAAGGGCCATCAGAGCAGCCATCCTGCACATATTCCACTCAAATGAAGTAGTGCAAGTGCATTAACACAATTTTTCAGCAATCTCTGCTCATTTCAGCAGGGCTGTGCAACACTGCATCCAGTCAGAGCTGAAGAAGGTTCTTGGATGAGAAGCAAAACGTCTTCAAAGAAAAACAAGAAAGTCCAGTTGCCTCGTGAAAAAGCATCTTTGGGATAACTATGACCTGTCGGATGACTGAGAATCTCCACGGACTGTATCTTTTGGGCCAGATCTGTCTTCATACAACCCAAACACGAAAACCTGACCCACTCTCTTGCCAGGCCTCTGAAATGCTAAAAAGGAGGCTATTACACGCCAATAATCAATAGGAGGTTCAAAATAATGCATGGCAATAGAGCCTCTTCGTGGCTTCCAGCTTGCCCTTCTTTGGACAAAAGCAAGCAGCTCAAAAAGTGCCTCCTGGTGCGAAGCCCTTAGCATAGGGGTCCCCAACCTCCCAGCCATGATCCACTACCAGGCCATGGCCTATTCACAACCCGGCTGTGGGCTGGTGCGCATGCCTATGCACACATCTCAACTCGCATGAATGGTAGCTGGTGCACACGCCCATGGTACACAGCTTCACTTGCTGTGAAGCTGTGTGTGCATGTGCATGCATGCCACTCACATGAGTTGAGCTGCGCTCACACAGCCCAGTTCCCCTTTTCTCTCCCCCCACAAAAGCTGGGACGCCAAGCCACAAAGGTGATGGACTCCTGCCTTAGCACACTTTTGAAAGCCTTGCAGGAGCAATGAGGAAGAGTTTAGATTAGGTGGTCCAGGACCAGATTCAGACAGACAACACCTACATCCCACTACTTGGGAGAGATGGAGAGCAAGTTTCCTCCATGTTTCTAAGCTCAGGAGAAGGATCCTATTGGGTTGGCCTGGCTAAAAAACAACGAGAGCAAACTTGACTACTTAGGGCTTAAGAGGTTGGAAGGAAGCATTCAAGCCCTCTTCCTGCCTGATGACCTATGGGCTTCAGGAAGCTGGAATCTCCTCAAGCTATGCGTGATCACTTTCAGCCCCGAAGCACCTCCAGAGTTTAGACCATAAATGGCATCTTTATCTGCCTGCTCTTCAGCAGTCTGCACCCAGAAGATCCGCAGAAGAGCTTCTTGCAAGACTGCATTGTTCTCTGCATACCTCAAAGGTGTACAGGTAGTCCTCATTTAGCGACAGTTGTGATGGTGATGAAAAAGTAACTGTATGACTAATACTCACATTAATGATCTTCGTAGGTCTGTGAAGCAAAGGAAAACTGAGCACAGTCAGTGACCACTTCGCTTAACAAGAAGGTTGCCAGTCACAATTATGGTTGTTAAACGAGCACTACCTGTAGTGCCGAGTGCCAGAACCTCAGCAGGTGACAGTAGCTGGCTAGCCTCAGCAACAACGCTGGATCAAGACTGGCTAGGTGGCAAGATTGACAGGAAGTCAGAAGATTACAGAAGACGACAAAGTCCAGTTGTCAAGAAAATGATACAGGTGTAGACTTCAAGGAGATTAATGTAGAAAAGTCCAATTTTGGAAGATGAGGACTGCCAAGAGCTTCTCTCTCCCCTCATCCCGCTCCCCCTTTGAAAGCTTACTTGTTTCCTGCAAGGCCGAACAGCACCAGCGGCTGGGAAGCAGCACTCCAGCAGAGCTTCGGCACTCCTGGATCAGTTACAGCCCCATGGGGCAAGCAGCTGAGTTTCCATGGCAAATAGTCTCCAGCGCAGTAATCTAATAGGGCCATCTTTTGCAGCCCAGTCTAGCCAGGCAAGGCCTGGGGTGGATGGGCAGCAGAGCAGAGGGACTGAAAGATTCAGCAGCTGAGAGAGATGGAGGGGCTGCTCCCTTGCACACAACTTATAAACAGTTTATGGGAATTGTAGTGGCACCCAATTGGGATGGCCGGAAGGCTTCAGCCTCCAAAATGAGTGAGCCATGAAGCCACCTGGCTGACCCCTTCCGAATCAAGGCTGAAGGGCAGAGGAGGAGCTGGCCATCCCTCCGGCCCATCACAGGTCAGCTGCAGCCATGCAAGAGTAGGGTTACCAGATGTATGGCAAAGGAGAAGGCATCCTCCTGCAAGTCCTCATGTCTTCCATCCAGGAGGCATAGCTTAAAATCAAATGCTGTCCAGGTTTTGGAGTATGTTGTTTTTCAGTTCCACTCAAACATATTGTGAAATTTGTAAATTGTTTGTGTATTTCTTTTCCCAGTCCATCCACAGACACAACAGTCTAGATTTGTGTTATTTCCTGATTCCAGAAATCAGCTTCAATCCAATCCCTTTCCCGGATTGGTGGACCTGAGGTACTTTCCGGACTCAATATCAATGTCATCTTGATATTATTTTAATACCATCTGACTACCCATTTGTTAACAACTGCCCTATGTGGATATTTTTTTATTATTATATGGCTCGTTTGCGCTACTCCAGTGCTGACCTGTATGCCCTCAGGAGGGCACCTCCCTCCTGGTTACGACCTGCCGCCTTTTCCTCCAATCCCCTTAAGGACGGGCCCAATTGTTGGGACCCCGAGAGGTGGTTGGGCATAGATAGGGGCCTCTGGTGGAGATATATTAAGAGGCCCCTAATATGTTTTCTAGCCGGCTGTTTTAAAGGGTTAGGGAGGGGGGAATGGTAGGGTTGGGAGGGAATTGGGGTGTGCCCCACCAACCGGTCGTCAGTCCGGGCCTGAAATGGTTCCCGGTGAGATGGGGTTAGGGTTGGGGTCTCCTGGTTTCCCTGGCATTGGGGTGGGGTTTCAAATCCCCACGACGATTGGGAACGGCTGCAGGCGGTTACACGGAGGGCCATATCAACACCTGGGATCGCGCCCCCGCTGTCTTCAAACAGTGGCGTGCTCCGACCCTCCAGTTGGTACCCATTTATCCAGGGGTGAGAGGGATCAGGCCCCTGAGCTCAGGCTGGTGTACTTTAATGCCAGATCCGTTGTGAACAAGGCTCCCCTCGTCCGTGATTTGATCGAGGAGGAACACGCGGATCTGGCATGCATTACAGAAACCTGGTTGGGCTCAGAGGGAGGTGTCCCTCTGACTGAGCTTTGCCCTCCAGGTTTCTGTGTGTTACATCGGCCACGGGCTCAGGGTAGGGGCAGTGGGGTGGCGGTAGTTATACGGGAGACCTTATGTCCGTGGGAGACCACTATTATACAGATAGGCAGGAGTGAATCCCTCCTCCTGAGGTGTGGCCCTGGGGCTCAGTTGGGCTTGTTGCTAACATACCTGGCGCCCAGCTGTGTAGCAACGGCCCTGCCCGAACTTCTCGACATCCTCTCAGGGTTGACGGTTGAGTTTCCCAGACTTATAGTTTTGGGCGACTTTAACCTGCCTTCTCTGGGAGGGTCGTCTGAGTTGGCCCGGGAGTTCATGACCTCCTTGACAGCCATGGACCTGACCCAAGTAATTCAGGGTCCGACTCATGGGGGAGGACACACTCTCGACCTAGTTTTCTTATCTGGATAGTGGTTTGATGATCTGGGAGGGGGCTCGCCATCTATTGTCCCCCTGTCATTGTCCGATCATCACCTCCTGTGGTTGGTCTTCCACTATGCCACCCCCCGCTGCTGGGCTGCGGAACCGACCAGGTGGTTCCGCCCCAGGCGCCTAATGGATCTGGAACGGTTCCAGACGGCGCTTGGGTCTATACCTATCCCCCTCGCTCACAGCCCGGCCGACACCTTGGTGGATGCCTGGGAAAGGGCTGCCACCAGGGCGCTTGACCGTGTTGTACCCTTGCGACCCCTGACCCGGCGCAGATCCCAGTGGGCTCCATGGTTTTCTGTGGGGCTCCGGGAGATGAAGCATCGGAGACAAGGTCTAGAGAGATGTTGGAGATCCAGCCGGTCTGAGTCTGACCGGTTGCAGTTAAGAACCTTTACAAGGTCTTATCTCGCGGTGATGAGGACAGCAAATTCTAATTACTTCACTGCCCTCATCGCATCCTCAGATAATCGCCTGGCCGCCCTGTTTAGGGTGACTCGCTCCCTCCTTAATCAGGAGGTGAGGGAGAAGCCCTTGCAGGGGCGGGCTGAGGAATTTAGCTATCATCTGACGGACAAAATCGCTCAGATTCGAGCTGGTTTGGATTCTGACTGGACAGAGACTGACGGGGAGGAATCGAGCGGTCTAGAGAATGTTACCTGGAGTGAATTCGATCCTGTGACCCCAGATGAGGTGGACAGGATCATGAGGAGACTGAGTTCCGCCACATGTTTATTGGACCCGTGCCCCTCCTGGCTGGTATATGCAGCCCGGGAGGAGACACGAGGCTGGTTCCAGGCAGTAATAACTGCTTCCTTGAGGGAGGGTACCTTCCCTGCCGCCTTGAAGGAGGCGGTGGTGAGGCCCCTTCTCAAGAAGCCTGCCCTGGACCCAGCTATTTTGAACAACTACCGTCCAGTCTCCAACCTTCGCTTTCTTGCGAAGGTGGTTGAGAGCATGGTGGCACTTCAGCTCCCTCTGTTCCTGGAGGAAACTGATTATCTGGACCCATACCAATCGGGCTTCAGGACTGGGTACAGCACGGAGACGGCATTGGTTGCGCTGGTGAATGATCTCTGCCGGGCTTGGGATAGGGGTTGTTCCTCTGTCCTAGTCCTATTAGACCTCTCAGCGGCTTTTGATACCATTGACCATGGTATCCTACTGCGACTAACCAATCTTTTCCATCGTTAACTATGGGGGGTGAGGTGTTACCCCCTGTTGATAGGGCCCGCAACTTGGGTGTCCTCCTGGATTCACGGCTCAGTTTGGAAGATCATATAGGAGCCGTGGCCAGGGGGGCTTTTGCCCAGGTTCGCCTGGTGCGCCAGTTACGGCCCTATCTGGACCGAGATGCCCTACGCACAGTCACCCAAGCGCTTGTGACCTCCCGGCTAGACTACTGAAATGCTCTCTACATGGGGCTGCCCCTGAGGACCACTCGGAGGCTTCAGCTGGTGCAGAATGCAGCCGCGCGAGTTGTGATGGGAGTCTCCCGATACTCCCATGTAACACCTCTTCTCCGCGAGCTGCATTGGCTTCCGGTTGCCCTCCGGGTGAGATTCAAAGTGCTGGTGATGACCTATAAAGCCCTAAATGGCTTGGGTCCGGGATATCTAAGGGAACACCTGCTGCCAGCGTCAATTGCCCATCGTCCTGTGCGCTCCCACAGGGAGGGCCTCCTCAGGGTACCGCTGGTCAAGGATTCCCAACGGGCGATCCACAGGGGGAGGGCGTTCTCTGTGGGCGCGCCTGCCCTATGGAATCAACTGCCAACGGAACTCCGGACTGCCCCCGACCTTCGTTCTTTTCGCCGGGACCTAAAAACCTGGCTCTTTGAGCTATCTGGTCTGGACTGAGGGGTTTAATGTTTTTAAATTGTGATTTAATTTTTGCGGCTAGACTTAATTTAATTTAATTTTAATTTTATATTGGATTGTTTTGAAATTTTGCCTTGTAAGCCGCCCTGAGTCCTTTGGGAATAGGGCGGTATATAAACCGAATAAATAAATAAATATACAATCGCTTGATTCGTCATGATGAAATTTGGAATGTTGTCAATTCTAGATTATTGCTAGCGTATGTCTTTGAAAATAAAGATTTGTTGAAAAATACTGTGATTGAAGAACTGGTGATGCTGGAAAAAGTCATTTCATAGGCATGCAGGCCTAAGAATTTTTTTAAAATAGTTTTTTGCCTAGGTTTTGTCATGGATGCCAAAGAAATTCAAAAGCTACCGAGTCCTCCTCTCCTTGCCCATTTGCCCTCCTGTCCAGTTGCCAGTGTCTGTCCCTCCTGTGTCCCTTCAGGACTCTGGTCTCCCTCCTGAGAGGCCCCTTTTCAGAAGCAGCATGGGGTCCTGGGCAATTGGGGAAGGGTCTCCTTAGGGATCTCACGGCCTATGTAAGGCCACACTTGGAATACTGCATCGTTTTGGTCACATTACAAAAAACATGTTTAAAGTAGGTCATGAAAAAATACAAAGAATACATATGAATGCTGCATGTCATAACTGTGAGGTCAGACATAGAAGCGAGAATACCCGTGTATTAGGTAGAAGAACAACAAGGAAATGGAAAATGTCAAGCCACAAGGTAAACCGGGGGTCACACTCAGTCAGGCAGCATAAACTTTTGTTATAGCTAACCACATAGGTCTCGCTTGTAGCTAACCACAAGCATAGCACAGGAAACACAGACGCTCGCAAGACACCTGCAGCCTTCCTGGAAACAAAGATGCACGATATTTAGCTAATAGGGCATAAAGCGAAGGGAGGCTTAAAAGTTCATGTAACCAATCAGAGTTTATAAACTGCATCTACGTGTTTGGCTGTTTGTGAAGACTATATATGTGTATGCTTTTCCTTGAAACAGGGTTCAGATTGTTCAGTACAAACTGGGTCTGAACCTGCGCAATAAATCTTTTCTACTGGTCCTGGAATGCTGACTCAGTCTGCTTTATTTCCTACATGTTGAGACTTGGAAAACGAGCAAAGAAGAGCAACTAAGATGATTAAAGGCCTGGAGACTCAAACATATGAAGAACAGTTGGAGGACTTGGGTTTGGCTGGTCTAGAGAAGAGAAGGATAGCAGTATTCCAGTATTTGAGGGGCTGCCCCAAAGAGGAGGGGGCCAATTTATTTTCCAAAGCACCAAAACGCAAGACAAGAAACAATGGTTGGAAACTGACCAAAGAGAGAAGCAACCTGGAATTAAGGAGAAACTTCCTAAAAGGGAGGACAATCAACCAGTGGAACAGCTGGCCACCAGAAGCTGTTGGTGCTCCATCACTGGAGGTTTTTAAGAAGAGACTGGAGAGCCACTTGCCGGAGATGGTAGGGTCTCCTGCCTGAGCAGGGGCTGGACTAGAAGACCTCCAAGATCCCTTCCAGCTCTGATTCTGATGTCCATCCAGGCTGCTTGCAGGTAACGTCTTTCTGTGGGTTCGGCCAGAGGAGCCTGGTCTGGGGGCCGTGGGTCACCTGGTGGGGGCCAGGAGTGCCTTTCTGCCCCGGTGCCTGCCAGGTGGCACATTTTACATTTTGTATTTATCTTTTGCTCGTCTCAAAGGTGCTTTTTCAAACAGCAACTGGACTGTTCTTTGTTTTTTTTTCCTTTGAGGAAAAAGAAGACATTTCGCTTCTCATCCAAGAAGCTTCATCGGTTCTGGCCGGATTACTCCTGACTGAATTGAAGGGGGTTGGAAGGACGAGGTTTCTTCGCAGTCACCTGGTCGTTAGCACTTATATTTGGCTGGTTGTTGCATCTTTTTTCCTTCTTTATTTAAACACTGTGCGATCTTCCCCCAGAGACTCCGCTGCCTGTGGCGCTGCGGCCGTGGAAGCTCCGCGCAGACCGAGACCAAAGCCAACCGATCCTTGCCGACCGCTGTTACTCCAGCGGCGCTTCCCAGGCGCCTCAGCGCAGCGACCGGGCGGCGCTCCTACAATTCCCATCCTGCCTTCTCGAGCGCGCGCGAGCTCCAGGATTGGATAATCGCTTGCCCCGCCCCCGCCCCCCGCCCGTCATGGCGGCGCCCGTTCCGGGGATCACGTGAGCGAAAGAGCCGGTCGCGGGTCCGTTGCTAAGCGACGCGGGGGCGCCTCGTTCCCCTGGGGGGGGGCTCCTCTGCTTCTCGCGGGGTTGCAAGAAGGGGGCCTCGAAATGGCTCTCGAGGGGCCTCGCCTCGACGACGCGGCTGCCATAAGACCGGGCGGCGGGGGAGCCTCCCCCGATCCCGGCGAGCAGCCGCGGAGAGTCTGCGCGGCCCTTCTGGGGGCTCCGGAGAGGAAGCCTCCTGACTCGCCGCTCTGGTTCCCTTAGGTGCGGCTGGCAGGAACGGCGGGGGGGTGTGTGTCTAGATACAGATGGTCCTCAACTTACAATGATTCGTTTAGTGACCGTTTGAAGTTACAGTGGCATACACAAAATACATTTTTCACACAACTGTGGCAGCCTCCCCTTGGTCACATGATCAAAATTCAGCCAATTAGCTACTGACTCATATTTTTGACAGTTGCCAGGTTCTGGAGTCACGTGATCTTTTGCGACCAAAGTCAGTGGGGAAGCTGGATTCACTTTACAACCGTGTTAACTAACTAAACAACTGCAATGATTCACTTAACAACTGTGGGAAGAAAGGTCGTAAAATGGGACAAAATTCACTTAACTGTCTTGTTTAGCAACTGAAATTTTGGGCTCAATTGTGGTCGTATGTTGAGGACTACCTGTACCCCTGCCTGCCCTGCAGCCCATTCCTGCTTCGCCCTGCTGAACGTGGAAGCCACGCTCGGCAGGTCTCCTTGGGCCCAAAGGGGAAATTAGGCACCGAGCTGCAACCTGCTAAGGCATGTGTGGGTTTTGCAGGACAAGATGGACTTTGTGATCCTCTTCGGCCTGTATCTCGGCCTGGTGCTGCTCAGTGTGGCGGTCTGCATCTCCTCCCGACGGGAGCAAAGCTTCTCTTGGAGGCTCATCAGGGGCGCAACACAAGTAAGGGTCATCCAGCTGTGTGCCGCTTTCTGCCCTTCCAACACAAGGCTTTACACCTCTGGCTTGGACCCCAGTCCAGTCACTTATCTTATTTTTATTTATCAAATTTCTATACCACCCTTCACACTTGCAAGCCTCTAGACAGATAACTTTTGCTTGGGGAGAAAGAAAGGAAAGCCCAGCATTATAGCTGTTCCTCCTTCCAGTATTTTGTAGGTCAACCTCCATCATTTGCAGTCTCTGCTCTAGTATGAAGTACAGGTAGTCCTCGACTTACAACCGTTTGTTTAGTGACCTTCAAAGTTGCAACAGCACTGAAAAAAGTGACTTATGGCCATTTTTCACACTTTTGACTGTAGCATCCCCACGGTCACATGGTCAAAATTCCAGCACTTGACAACTTGTGTATAAGACGGTTGCAATGTCCCAGGGTCAGGTGATCCCCTTTTTGCAACCTGACAAGCAAAGTCAATGGGGAAATCAGATTCACTTAACGGCCATGTTACTAATTTAACAACTACAGTGATTCACTTAACAAATGTAGCAAGAAAAGTTGTAAAATGGGGCAAAACTCAACAAATTTCTTACTTAGCAACAAAAATTCTGGGCCCAGTTGCAGCTGTAAGTCGATGACTACCTGTAGAAGCAAAATTCCCAGAATCTTTTGCTTTAGCATGGACATCAGCCTCTTTCAGGGAAGAAGATGGAAATGCTTCTTGTACGTTATTTCCTGAAATGAACTTATTGATTTATGAAATTTATGGGCTGCCCCAATCTGTTTCAACTTTGGGCAGCTTACAAAGTACGAAAATAAAACCCAAAACATTATCAGAAAGCCAGGGGCAAAACAATTTTAAAACAGGAATGCCATAGAATGGATCCGTCCCCTGCTCTGACCAAGACCTGGAGATACAGCCAAATCTCAAAAGGGTTCTTTGAAGAGAGGCAGGGAGGTTCTCCCTGCAAACCTCAGGAAGGAGAGTGCTTTAAAGACTAGGATCCGCGAGAGAGGGAGGACTGGCTTTCCAAGGCTGTTCCTCTCCAAACCCTGGGACAGTATCTTGATAGCAACGCCTGGCTGTGGCTAAGATGCGTATGTGTCCCACAGACCAATGGCCTCACCTCATGTGGATGTTAAACAGGAGGGATGAGAGCATTGAGCCCTCATGTACCCAACATAACAGGGGTCTCTGGTTACTTCTCCCCCCCCCCCAATCTCCAACTAGACCTATCCACAGACGAAGGAGAACGCCATGAATCCCACTCTCAGCCCTGGCATGCAGTCCAGAAGCAAACCCGAACTGATGATGCTGAAAATTACTGAGAGAGCAAGTTGTATCATGATGGCTACGCTTTCCCTATCCAAGCGCTGCCCGATGCCAGCAACCAGAATGAGCAATGTTGTCTTAATATCAAGATTATTGTTAAGATGGGAGCTGTTTGGCTTTCTGGGGAGATGCTGTTTCAGTAGATAGATAGATACAACTTTATTGTCATTTTTTACTGTGGGCACATTGGCACACGTTAAAAATGAATTTTTTGTTGCCTGCTCTCTAAAGTGTACACATACATAACACATATAAACATGCTATGTACAACATATGTGTATACCTACACCCTTACATATAAATACATATAAATATTAATTGCTGTCCATCTTGAATACCTAGCGGAAAGAGGAATCTTGAGAGTTCACTCTAGATGACATTATTTGGTGTAGGCTCCTAATATAAACAAAATATCCTGAAAGAATTGTGGGGTAGTGGCAGTCTGTCCTTGATGATGGGTTCATGCTTCCCTCTCCTCCTTCCTTTTCTAAAGATGCGGAGGATTGGTTCAGCAATGACCGTTTCCATCCCAGGGGCTCTTTAAGTTGCCGTTTGACAACTAACAACCTGAAGGTTAGCATCAAGGCTGACGTGCGGTTCCTGGGGGTTCTGGAGCAGTGACCTTGTAGGTTTTGTGAGTGAGTGAGTTTGTCTGTGCTCCCCACCTTTTCTTTTTTAAAATAATTTTGTTGCTTTATCTCCTTTGATGCAGGTGTTCTCCTATGTGATTCCAGCTCCAGTTCACAGAGCAGCTCATAGACTCTTCCATACACGGTACTGCCCGTCTGCTTTTTTATTGGCTCCATTCTCTGGCATTTGTGAATATTGGCATTAATGGGCCGTTGGAACATCCTAGCTTGGTAAAATAGTTTCAAGTGTCGTTCAGACTTGCAATGTCCCTTCTACATACTCAGCTCCTAGTTTTATATGGCATACAATTTTGTAGTATGACATTGATCTTTAAATTTTGTTTGGGACGAGGTCTGCTGGCCTACTGTCCTCTTTCTTCAGTATCTTTGACTTGCTGGAAAGAAACTGCTCCTGCAATGGCAAGAAGCCTGGAGAACAGTTGTAATACATTCAGCATTCCCACAAGATCCTCTCAGGAACGAGACCCTCCCAGTCTTCTGTTTGTAGCTCCAGAGCAGCTACGGAACAAAGGAGGCCTTTCTTCACCAAGCTTCTTCGCTTAGAGCAAAATGGCGGTCATTCTGTGGTCCTAGCTCCCCGTCTGATTCCTTGGGCCACCCAGTGCAACAGCAGAAGTTCCTCCATTTGGATGCTTCTGAAGGGATGGTATGATACAAGCCAAAGAAATTAATAAACACGTCATCCTAAAACTGCAAAAAGCAGAACCAGCCTTGGGCTGCTGTGCACATGCAGCTGCCAGGTAGGTGAAGTGAATTCACCTAAGGCGTCCGTATTGAGTTCTGAGTTAGGATTGTAAACCACAGAACAAGTTTTGAGGCCCGATAGGCAAACTCAGCTCAGAGGCAGTTCCCTTTCCTTTAAAAGCGGGCAGAAGGAATACATCTCATTCTCTCCTTGCTGCAGAAATTCTTTCTTTGTGGTCTTGCACTTGATCTTGGAAGGGCTGGTTTATGGCGAGTATACCTGGGAAGTGTTTGGCTACTGCCAAGAGCTGCAGTTCAGCAGGCTTGTCCTCCTTCTTCCTTACCTCCTGTTGGCTGTGAACGCAGCTTTCTTCATCCTCTGCTCCAAAAGTAATCCAGGTGAGGCCCTTTTCCTTACAAGCTTAGCTCTTGCACACCTGCACTGTCCTGGGTGGGCGGCTGACGGGGCCCCAATGGCGGCTGTCTGGCTGTGGACTGAGCAAGCGATGCTTTGGGGCAAAGCTTGTTCTCTTTCCACACCGGTAGTTCTACCTTAAGGCTTGAATACTGCTCGGAGTCTTAGCTGATGTACGTACTCAGCCTGATTGCTGGCATACAGGTAGTCCTTGACGTATGACCACAGTTCAGCCCAAACTTTCTGTTGCTAAGTGAGACATTTGTTAAGTGAGTTTTGCCCCATTTTACGACCTTTCTTGCCACAGTTGTGAAGTGAATCACTGCAGTTGTGAAGATACGGTTATTAAGTACATCTGGTTTCCCCATTGACTTTGCTTGTAAGAAGGTCACAAAACGTGACCTTGGGACACAGCAACAGTCATAAATAAGAGTCAGTTGCCAAGGGTCTGTATTCTGATCACATGACCATGCCGCAACTGTTGTAAGTATCAAAAATGGTTATAAGTCACTTTTTCCAGTGCTGTTGTAACTTTGAATGGTCACTAAATAAACTCTTGTAAGTCGAGGACTACCTGCATTCCTATGCAAAGTTAACAAGTTAACTTTGTTCAATATAAGTTAACATGAGTTCAATAAAATAATCCAGTGTTAGGAAATGTTGCAATAATGGCTTATACAAAGAGCAAAACTACTTGGTCTGTAATTCAAAGATTCTGCAATTCTATGAGACAGTTCTCGTGAACTTACATGGGTTTTGTATATTCACAAACAACAATTTAGCTTGCTCTCTTACAGTTTAATAAATACGGGATTAAAATGTCACATATTTGACTCCAAAGGCAGTTCTTGACTTACTCCAGCTATAGTGGCACACTGTTTAGGATACATAAAAGTTCAGACATCAAGTTGGCTTTAGATATGAGCTTTCAGAATGAACGATTCCTTTACATCCTCCTGTGAATTGGGGACATCTGCCTATTTAGTGTCTGAAACTGCTGTTGGAAATTAATACTGCATGTCTGTTGTTATAGTCCTGATCAGTTCTAACTCTTAATTTCAAGATCTGGAATCTACAAGAAACGTTTTTGACTTCTAGATGGGTTTCGTTAAAACAAATCCCTTGACAATAGGATTCTGCTGCTTGGCCAGCTGAAAGCACCAGAGGTTTTCACTCTACTTGAGTCAGTATTGAGTAGGGTAGTTGTAACTCTCCGAGAATGTTTGATTTCTGCAGACATCTTAAAATTCAATACAGGTAGTCCTCGACTTACAACAGTTCATTTAGGGACTGTTCAAAGTTACAAGAGCACTGAAAAAAGTGAGTTAAGACTATTTTTCGTACTTAACAACCATAACAGCATCCCCACCGTGTAATTAAAATTCGGATGCTTGGCAACTGGCTCATATTTATGACGGTTGCATAGTGTCCCAGGGTCACGTGGTCAAATTTTGCGACCTTCTGACAGGCAAAGTCAATGGGGAAGCAAGGTTCACTTAAAAACCACGTCACTAACTTAACAACTGCAGTGGTTCACTTAACAACCGTGACAAGAAAGGTCGTAAAATGGGGCAAAATTTACTTAAATGTCTCATTTAGCAACAGAATTTTGGGCTCCGTTGTGGTTGAGGACTACTTGTACTTTGAGAGAAAGAGAATTAAATTGTAAAGAGTCTGCTATCACAGTCTGCTAATGACTTGCAAAAGCAAACATTTACCGTTGCTTCCTCTTCTGCTGGCTGCTGCACAAGCAGCCCCTCATTCCTTAATGGGGGGGGGGGTGAGGGTGGCTAGGGTTTAGAATGGTGGGTTTAATTATCAGTCAAGTGAGCTGAATTTGAACTGAGCTGCAGATTCAGAGGAGGGTACAAATTAGAAGTCATCTGGGCAATTTCTGAACATGGGCCAGATTTGATCATCAACCTATGAGTCCCATCATCCAGATTATTAATATGTGTTGAATAATGCCGGCTCCAGAAGGGATGTGAGCCAGAGCCTAACTTGACCAAAGGAGCTGAGTGGATCCCATTCCTCTGGTCGGAAGCCATATCACTGAAGTGTGTCCAAATGGATCCAGTCATTTTTAACGACTAAACAGAAGAAGTGGTGCTTTAAAACTGGCACTCATGTAAACAACTTAAATTGCTTCAGCTGCTGGCTGGGAATCCGATGGAGGAGTGCGGCATAAGTGCAATTAGCTGGGCATCTCTCTGGTGTGGTTAAGGGGTGTGAGGACCAGCCCAGAGACGCTTCTCTGGTACAGAGCAGGAGAGATTGGCTTCAGAGGAAAACAGTGGACTTTATCTCAAGGGTGTCTCTGACCTGGACCCTCAAGGTTAACTCTATGGTACTTCAGGTACAGTACATCAGGGGTCCCCAACCTCGGCAACTTTAAGACCTGTGGACATGCTGGCTGGGGAATTCTGGGAGTTGAAGTCCACAGGTCTTAAAGTTGCCGAGGTTGGGGACCCGTGCAGCAGATGACAGGAAGGAAATCTCACAACAGGCGAGACATTGCAGTCTGCATTGTTCTGCTAGTAAGAACCTTTGCTTTTTCCCACAAGGTATCATCACCAAATCCAACCAGCTTCTCTTTCTTCATGCATATGCGTACGATGGTCTGATGTTTCAACAAGATGCTGAATGCCCTACCTGTGCAGTGAGAAAACCAGCCAGATCCAGGCATTGCGGTAAGAGTCTCGATTTAGCCTGTCCCTGGAAAGCCTGTTTATGCATTGTGATCCGCTTCAGAGCTTCTTATGCAAACCCTGCCATCATTTAGAGTGAGGTCAGTGGGGAACCTGCCTTGTTCTCCACCCAGCTCTCCAGAGCAAAGGAACTCTGCCCCACGAGTGCCTCCTTTCCCACAGAAAACGAAAACGTGCCCTACAGCTCTGGCTTCCTCTGCTGCCGGGGAGGCCTGGTCAACATTTTTCAGTTTTTTTATTTCAATGACAGCTTGATGGACATCAGGAATCTTCCCCAGAAAGGACCAGTTGCAATGGGCCCTGCCCAAAGTCCACTCCAGGAGTCACTGAGAAAGCCTCTCCCCACCCCAAGACATAAATTCTCACTTGTTATCCCTTTGCTATCCCTCTGTACTGATCCTCTAAATCAGGTTTTAAATCAGTGCTGCCAAATTAATGTATTACTGTCTTTAATGTAGAATGAAACTCTGTAGAATAAAGGAGTGTAGTACGGATAGTCCTCAACTTACAAACACAACTGAGCCCCAAATTTCTGTTGTTAAGCAAGACAGTTGTGAGTTTGGCCCCATTTTATGACCTTTCTTGCCATAGCTAAGTGAATCACTGCCGTCATTAAGTTAGGGACCTGGTTGTTAAGTGAATCTGGCTTCCCCATAGATTTTGCTTGTCAGAAGGTCGCAAACGGGGATCACGTGATCTCAGGACACAGCAGTCGTGATAAATATGAGCCAGTTGCTAAGCCTCTGAATTTTGATTATGCGAGCATAAGGATGCTGCAACTGTCATGTGAAAAATGGTCATGTCACTTTTTTCCAGTGCTGTGATAACTTCAAACAGTCACTAAATGAATAGGTGTTAAGGACTACCTGTAGTATTTACAGTAATTAATTCATTCCTATTGCAAAGTATTCTTTAACTTGCTGTTAAATGTCTTTTCTTATGAAACTGGGAAATCACATTCAGAAAACTATTAGAGGAGAGCCAATTAAATCTTTGCAGTATCAAAAATCAGTGCAGGTTGATATACCAAGTTTTTCCTCCTTCACTAAAGCAAACCTTCTTTGCTATTGCTCATAGATGAAAATGCTGCCTGACTTGGCTTTCATTATAATTTCTTAAAATCTTGACCCTCGTCCACCATTTTCCACTCAGGCGTGTGCCGCGGCTGCGTACATCGTTTTGATCACCACTGCGTTTGGGTCAACAACTGCATTGGAGCCTTGAACATCCGGTTCTTCCTTTGCTACCTGCTCACTTTGATCTCCATGGCAGCTTCCATTGCGGCTCTAACAGCCGGCTTCCTCATCCAGGTGGTCCTTTTGTCAAATCTTACATTGGGATATTATACTGATGACCAAGGTCAAGAACATTCAGTTGATACCTTCTTTCTTATTCAGGTAAATATTGACTAATTTGTGCATTTTTCATGAGGGGAGGGTACAAAGACTTAATTTCAAAAGCCTGAGAGGGTAGAACAGATTGAAATCATGTCTTTGCCTTAAGACAGTACTTGAAAACATTTGATAGGGCATTAAATGATTTTGCTTGCTTCCTAATCAGTCCATACAATCTTCAGGGTAGTTTCATCCTAAGAGCTCTCAACTAGTGGAGCCGCCCATTCTGCGATTCTTCACAGGAGATAGCCATATGACCAAACTGCTTCGGCAGAAGGCTAGGCTACATGACTTCTGGGGGTCTCTTCCAACTCACTTTAGCAAGTGATGTTGCCAGAATGGATGATTTGCTAGACTAGGCTAGGAGGGGAGATGGAGATCCTGGATTTTAACTCGTTTCCCCCTCTCTTCACAGCATCTTTTCTTGACCTTTCCTAGAATTGTGTTCGTGCTGGGCTTTGTCATCCTTCTCCTGGTTATACTGGGCTCCTATTTCTGCTTCATCCTGTATCTTGTACTGACCAACCAGACGAGCAACGAATGGCTTAAAGCAGCAAGATATACACACTCATACTTGGAGCAAAACAGCAGACAGGAAGGCTACAAAAATATTTACTCCAAAGGAGTCTGGGCCAATCTGGCAGAAATTGTGATGCCTCTGACAAGTCCTGCAAAGAAAAGGAAGTGAATCCCTGCACACACACACACACACACACACACACAGTGGACCCAGCAAAAATTTGCACCTTACAAACTTACCTTCTGTAGAATGAATTTTTATTCTGTCTACTAGAAGTGGAAAATGAGTTAACCTATTAGATTAATGTGAGCGCCACGCCGAGTGCTATTCTTTGCACTTTTAAAAGTTTGCCTGCTAAAAAGCCCCTGGGATGAGGTGATACATTGATATTGTGGTGGTGAAAGCAGTTAGGCAGCTGTTTAGACATGATTTGGCATTTTTATCCGCCTATTGAGTCCCTCCCAAGGACCTGGGGAAAGCAGATGTTTGGTGTAAAAAACATCATTGCAGGATTTAAGCTGTTTTGCAGTCAGGCTGCCTTTTACAGTTGACTGAAGGGACTTTTGTCAGACGTGTTCCAAATGTTGCTCCAGATGTTTTGGGATTGCACCCAAGGTGCTAATTACTACTGGGACTATCTTTGTTCTCCTTTGCCACAGCTGTTCTATTTTCTATTTACAGGTCTTAGTATTTTATGTTTTTTTCCAGTTCTCTCTCTCCTGTCTCGACATGCCACGCCCACTATCCAGACTTCTTGTTTTTGTCAACAACTGTTAGGTCTTGGGAGTGTTGGCAGGTACTTGTCTGTACTATTATATTATATATACTTGGTGAGGTAAGATGGCTGGAGACCTACATCTGTTTCATTTCCTGCAGTAAATTACCAGGAAGTCCCAGTCCAGAGTCACTTTTGCAGGTAGCTAGAACTATATAAAGTCCTGAATTGCATTATGTCGGTATTTGAAACCTCTAAGACAGGGGTAGGCAACCTTAGCTCTTTTATGACTCATGGACTTCAATTCCCAGAATTCCTGAGCTAGCATGGCTGGCTCAGGAAAGAGCCGAGGTTGCCTACCCCTGTTCTAAGAGGTCAATTCTATGGTTGCATTCCTCCAATCCTTAAATTATGAGGAGGCCTGTAAGCTGCCCTCTTGCACAATTCCTTCTCCTGCTAGATTATACCAACATTCCTGGGAGAGAAATAACCACGTATACATTTGAAGCCATCAGCACTCTCTTTTAATTACATCAGAATACAGTAATGTAAAAATTATTTTTTTAAAAAAAATATTTACAAGTTAAATCAGACAATAGATAATTAAAAGCTACATGGTTGCAAAAATGTACAATGTGGCCTTTCTGAGTATTCTGGCGATGCAAATAAAGCCCCTGGTTTTCTAAGCTGATATTCCTCCCGAGCTGCTTAAAATCCACACTCCTATGAAAAGCCGCCGAGTTTCCTCCCGTGCCTGGAATCCCTCACTGCCACATAATTAAGTATCCCTGCACACAATATTTTTTCCTCTAAAGTGCTTTACTTGACAACTGCCTGGTTTCAACAGGCTGCCACGTCCAGAAGGGTTAGCTATGCTCCCTGACCAGAACAGGTGGCCAAGGGCTCAGTTCCCATGTCACGTAACACGTTCATGAGAAGCAGCATGCGAACCGGCTCTTAGGACAGCCTCACATTATCTGGGACCTGGGGGTGCGGCCAGGCTGCTGCTCTGCAAAGGTCCCCGCTTGAAGCCGCCTGGTGCCTCAGACAATCACAGTCTGAACTTCCAGGTCATCCTCCTCCTCCTCCGCCGCCTCATGGGCTGCAATCACAAACTCTCCCGTGTGCTCCATGATTTCAATGTCTTCGGATGCCACCATGGTCACGGTGGCTTCCTCCACTTCCCCGCTGCCCTCTGTGGCCAGCACAGCCCCTTCCCCAATTGCTGACGCCAAGGTCATGGCAACCTGCTCCGTGAGGCTCTCTGGAGTTGCTATGGCAATCGTGTCAGGGTCCACGCCGTCGACTGTCATGGTTGAATCATCTGCCACCGTGACATTCTGGACAATTATCTGATGGCCAGAATTGGCTTGGTTTACTATCTGCTGAACCACCTTCATTATGTGACTGTCCACCTGCACAGGGGAAAAAAGGTTCGTCTGTCTTCATTTATCCCATGCATCAGGACTCAACCCTTCAGACAGGGTTGCATCTTGCTACTTAGTGCAGTTTAACCTCCTTAATGTGGAGGAAAACTGGTCCAAACACAAGCTGTGGACAGCTGAACTTCTTGCAGTGCATGTCTGGCTCCCAGGACACCAATCAATCAAAAGCCCCGTTTGTTCAACCCAAAAATAGGGAAGCAGCCCCACCTCAGTCCCAGCACCACATTCAACAGGAATGTAGCTAATCAACAAAGGATTGGCTATTTCTGTCAGGGTTCCTAAAGAGTCGCCACCCAAACAGGCAATTCTGAACTAGAGAACACTCACAATCTGGTTTATTAGGTTTGCCTCACTCTAAGCAAGAACTTTCTGGCCAAAAATAATTTCCTATTCCCTAAGGAAAATCTGAATGAGATGAAATTCCATTTCTGAGAACCAGGCAAATTAGAAAGGATTATCCAATTTGGGGATCAGAAATTTCAATCTTGAAATTTTGTTCTGTATCTGCATTGTGTGAGATCCAGGTGGGGAGGTGGGGGGGAGGCAAGTGATGAGATTAGGCTCTTCAGGAAGAACCATTTTTTCCTCTCTCCTCTCGATTCCCTTCTAATCCTTCAACCCAGATTATTACATTTATTAAGACTTGAATTCTTAATGAAGAAGCAAACTCATCCTGGGAACAGACTTTAGTGGGTCTCTTTCTGTCCAGTTATCATTATTAAAATTTAAATTTATTGACCATCCAGCTTCACTGGCTACTGAAATAAACCAGAAAGGGATTTCTCTGAAGAAAAGTGGCTGGTTGACGGAGACATGCTGGAGATGCTCCTTGCTGGAGTTACCAGGGCCAAATCCATCACATGCTCTGCTTGCTACACAGGTTCTGTTACTTGAGGATTTAGCACTTGGGGGAAGGACTCGCTCCTCACAGTGCTGAAAATAGTTGTTGCTGTGACCATTACAAGCATCCTTAGAGCCACCCACCTCGTGCCTGCTTCCTTCGATGATCTCAGCAGCTTCGCTGGTTTCCATGTCTTCAGAAGCTGTCTTTAAGAAAGAATGCACAGCAGCAATTTAGCCTCAACCATTCAAAGACACTTTGGGACCACAGTCCACATACCTTAGACCTGTGGTGGCGAACCTATGGCACAGGTGCCACAGGTGGCACGCAGAGCCCTCTCTGTGGGCATGTGCGCCGTCGTCCCAGTCCTTAGCCTTCAGCTGGGTTTTATAAAACCTTTTCACTTTTCACCACCGTGTGCAAAAAAAAAAAAGTTCAATCAATCAATTTCAACTTCTTGCAGGGAAAAAAAATGTTCTCCCAAAGTTGGAATTGACTGATTGAACTTTTTAGTCCCACCCAGTCTGCCGTTACCACCGCAGCCATGCCCACCCAATTGGCCACGCCCACCCGGCACCCGACGATACATAAGTGGGTTTGGGGTTGCAGTTAGGGCACCCGGTCTCTAAAAGGTTCGCCATCACTGCCTTAGACACTTCCTAGTCTCCATAGTTCTTGGCCCACATTAGTCTCCAGGGCTGCGATATTAATCGCTTACCAAAGGCTCTGCTTTCCCCGGTGAGACGAGTTTACCTCAATTATGTATTCCTGCGTATCTGCCACCACGGAGGAAAACTCCACCAGGACTGTAGGGGGGTCTTCTGAAATTACAGCAGCAGCCAAACGGTCAGCAGATTGGCCCTCCTCTGATACCACTGCTTCTTCAGCTTCTTTCAAGGCAAGCAGGCAGCCGCCTGGGGAAGGTGGAGGAAAAGGCAGCTCAGCATCAATTAGAAGAACAGCAGGAAGAATTTCCCTAATTAAAAGTTCAACATCAATATGCAGAAGAGCTGCTTACCCTAAATAACTGGAGCTTTACGTAATTCAGTGTGGGTAGTCTTCAAATTATGATCAGAACAGAGTCCAAAGTTTCCAAAAATAAGCAAGACAGTTAAAGAGAGTTGTGCCCCATTTTACGGCCTTTTTTGCCAAGAGTTGTTAAGCAATCACTGCAGCTTAAGTGAATCATGCGGTTGTTAAGTGAGACTGGCTTCCCACATTGACTTTGCTTGTTGGAAGCCAGCTGGGAAGGTTAGAAACAGAGTTCACACGTCTCTGGGAGCGAGCAGCTGCCATAAATACATGCCAATTGCCACGCACCCAAATTTTGATCACATGACCATGGGGATGCTGCAACAGTGATAAGCCACTTTTTTTTAGTGCTGTTGCAACTTTGAACGGCCACTAAACGAATGGTTACAAGTCGAGGACTATCTGTACCCAAGGCACACATGTATGGCACTGCTATGATGCAAATTAACTTTTTTCTTATTCTAAATGTTTTATTGTTGCACATTAACGTAGCGTAAGGCCCTAAATTTTTCAACATCTTAAAAAGCTTCTTTACTTACCTCCCACTGGGACTAACGAAGCTTCAAATGCTTTATAACAGGAGCTCTGTTAGCACTTGAAAAAGATCCGGGAGGGGAGGGAGCTGAGACAGACGGAGGTGCAACGAACACGGCTTCTGTACTGGAAGCCAAGGCAGAGGGAGGCGCACACACCTGCCCTTGAGACAAACCATCCTCTCACCTTTGGTCCTCAGGTGCCGATTGAGGGTGCCGTGCTCCGCGAACCCACGGCCACATTTGTAACATTTGAATGGCTTCTCGCCCGTGTGGTGACGGATGTGGCGCACCAAAGAACCCTTTTCCCGAAAGCCTTGACTGCAGAACTGGCAGACGTACGGCTTTTCATCCAGGTGCGTTCGGAAGTGAACCTGCTGTGCATTCTGTGGAAAGAGGACAGGGGAGTCAGCTTGGATTCCAGAACTGCTGGTTTTCCAAAACTGATATACTCCCTTCCAAACCTCCTCACAATATAAATGCAATTCAGTTTAAGGTCAGAAACCTCCTATCTTTCAGGAGCAAATGCAAATAATCTTGCTGGAACAGCACGATTTTGGTTTTGATGGACAGAAGGATGGACGGATGCAGACAGACAGATAGGTATGTCTAAAAAATCCACAGCACCATGAAATAGCCGTAATTTTCTTACTAATTGGGGTGGGGTGGGAGGTTGGTCAGACTGCAGGAGTACAGTCAAAAAGAGTCGCTGCTTTAATGAGATTTAAATGAGATCCCCACCTCTGCTTTCTGATAGAAATCAATCGATCAGGGCTATCATATCAATATCAAGATAGTCTAAAATCGATCCCGATAAATCAACATTATCCAGAAATGTGGGATCAGTTGAAAATCATTCAACAATATCCTAGGCTAAGTAACAGATTTTTTTCCAAATACTCATTTTACCAAACCTATACAGACATCCAACTACCAGAAGAAACACTGAGCAGCGAACAAGAATCAAAAACCACCATATAATTAAAAAAAAACATTTAAAACCCTGATCAAATCTGAATCCAATCAACCACCCCATGCCAGCTTCTTTAACATCCTCGCCCCAGTGCCCGGCGGAAAACCCAGGTCTTTACCACATTGCTAAAGCCAACAGGGTCAGGTCCATCTGGGGACAGAGAAGGCAGGCTTCCCAGGGCCCACCAGGCAACAGTGCGCCTGTTCTGCCAAATCCATCAAGATGGGCAGAAACCGCTGGGGTGTGATAGGTGGTCCTGCAAGTAACCCAGCCTCATGCCAGGTAGGACTTTAAAGGTGATACCCAGCACCCTGATTGCTCCTAGAAGCCTACTGGGAGCCAGCGGAGGCCACACTGGTGTTTCATAGCTACTGCCCATAATGCTGCAGGCTCCAGGTGCTCCAAGGACAGCCCCGGATAGAGCAGGCTGCAACTGTTCAGTCAGGAATTTCTGCAGAGGTCAGGAATGGACTTGCCACCTTCTCTTCCAGAGCAGCAGAGCATGTTCTCAATGCTTGCCCTATTCCTTTCCTTATCTATTTCATTTCCTGAAGTCCTTCCAGAAGTAAAATCCCTAGTCTTTCCCCACTCTACGTTACTCCTCCCTCCTCTGCAGTTATGCAGGTGGTTTCAACATGTTCAGCAACTGTTAAGGGCCAAACACACCAAGAATCTCAGAAGACGGGAAGCCCCAAAGGTACGAAGTTCCTTACCTTGGTCTTGTATCTCTTCCCACACTTGGGGCAAGGATAGGGCCGCTCGTCAGAATGCACTCGCCTGTGCCCCTTCACGTGTGCAATTGTCTTGTACAGCTTGCCACACTCCCCACAACGGAACCGCCGCTCGTTCACATGCACTTCCTGATGCTTTTTCAGCAAGTATCCTTTGGTGAATTCTTTGCCACACTCCTCACAGGTAAAAGATTTGTAGTCTGGGGGAGAAATGAAAGGAGATGGTACACAAATAAAATGGTTACAAATGGAAATTCCAGGACTTTTATCAACTGGATGAGTTTCTATGGGTCTGCTCACAAAGGCTTGGCCAAGGAAGCGTGACGGCACTTCCTGCATTTCTCACAAATCAAGACAAAGGAATGTCTGTGGAGATTCTCAGTCGTCCAGGTCACGGCTGTCCCAAAGCTGCTTTTTCAAAAGGCAACTGAACTTCCTTGGTTTTTCCTTGAAGACATTTCGCTTCTCATTGAAGAACCTTCTTCACTTCTGACTGAATGGTGGAGAATGGAAGGATTTATATTCCTTGCAGTCATCTGGTCATTAGTGCTTTTTGAGACTCATCAAGGCCATCAGAAAGAGTGCTAACGACCACAGGACGGCAAGGAATATAAATCTTTCCATTCTCCACCATTCAGTCTGAACTGAAGAAGCTTCTTCAATGAGAAGCAAAATGTCTTCAAGTAAAAACAAAGTAAGTCCAGATACCTTTGGGACAAGACAAAGGAACATTTATCTGATGGTGGCTGATTGCTCTAAATATGTGGAACAGCAGACCAAGGACCACGTAGGCTAAATGCTAAAGCGAAGGAAGAAACACTCTGGTCTTCTAAGGGCTCTGATGTGGCAAGTGACAGCAGTAGCCCCACGGAAGGATGCAGGGCAAGAGGGAGCTCCTCCACACCCAATTTATAGCTCTGGATTAATCTTGAGAGGTCACTACATAAATATTGCTGCCCAATCACTGGAACCAAAATGTAAAATTGGCTTCAGATGTGAAGAAAACTCCTTAGCCCAAGCTGACTACTACATATTTAGTTTAAACCTAAATAGGGTACCTAGGTGTGTGGCAACTAGATTTAAAAACTGCTCCCAGAAGTAAGGTTTTCTGCACCAATAGAAGCTAGCAAAACTGCATCTGGATGGCCATCTGGAGCATCAAATACTCAGCCTGTTCATCTACGTATCTGGATATCAAAGCAGGGATAGTAAAACTCATCTAGACAAGTTAGCACACAAAGGGCAAAAGCCAGACATAGGAATTTCAAGAGGAACAAATGCAAAGTCCCAAATCTGGCTAGGAAGCTTCAAGGACAACAAAAAGGAGAAAAGTCTGGGATCTTGGTAAATCATAAGCCGAACCAACGAAGTGATATAACCACAAATGTGATTGGCTGAATCAACAGAAAGACAGTGTCAGGATCATTATTCCTCTTTATTCTATATTGATTAGACCCCTTTTAGAATGAAGTACAGGAAGTCCCTGACTTACAACCATCATTGAGTCTGTAATTAACAGTCATAAGTCATGCCAGTCATTAAGCAAGTCTCCATGTGACGGCATCCAATTTTATGACTTTTGCAGTTTGTTAAGCAAATCTATTTGCAGGAAGTTAATGTCAGATTGCAGCAAAAATTATCATAAATTGTGGTCACATAACTGTGGGACGCCACAAGTGGCTGTAAATGCAGGTGGGTTGCTAACCACCCAAAATGTGATCACATGACTTCTGAGCTCCCCACCCCCTCCAGCTGTTGGAACTTCGAATCTGGGTTATAAGTAATCCTGGGGAATAACTTTGGTTATGAGCAACTGTTTGTAAATCAAGGACTACCTGTACATCCAGTTTTGAGCTCCACATTTTAGAAAGGACATTAACAAACTGGGGCACATCTAGAAGGCAGCAAGCAAGATGGTAAAGAATAAAATTTCTGGGGGGGAAAAAATGACCGGAAGCACTGCATATAGTTACCCTGGAGCAAACAAACAGCAGGGAGTCCTAATATCTGAAGAGCTGATATGTAGAAACAGAGCTGAATTGTTCAGTTGTTTCAGAAGACAGGATAAGAAAGAATCTGTTTAAATTATAAGAAAGGAGATCTCAGTTGGACACCAGGAAAGTTTACCGCGATGAGCCAGTCTGCAGATTCCCTTCCCTAGAGGCATTTGGAGAGAATCTGAAAAGCAGCCATCAGGAATGCTGCACTGGACAGTTACTTATACTAGACCAGGAGTGGGGAACCTTGGCTCTTTTATGACTTGTGGACTTCAACTCCCAGAATTCCTGAGCCGGCATGGCTCAGCTTGGAAACCTCTCCCTTTGCCCTCAGCATGGCTGGCTCAGGAATTCTGGGAGTTGAAGTCCATGAGTCATAGAAGAGCCAAGGTTCCCCACCCCTGTACTATTTTTTATTTTATTTTATTTTATTTTAATCCCATTTATATCCCGCCCTTCTCCGAAGACTCAGGGCAGCTTACAATTTAAGCACAAACCAATGTGCTTAGCAATAGCCTTCATTCTATGTATATGCCTGCTTATTAGGGCTTTTGGGGCCCCCGAAACGGCATTATTACAAAGTCAGCTTATTGCCCCCAACAATCTGGGTCCTCATTTTACCTACCTGGGAAGGATGGAAGGCTGAGTCAACCTTGAGCCTGGTGGGATGCGAACCTGCACTAATTGCAGGCAGCTGGTGTTACTTAAGGAGGCATTAGCCCACTGCTCCACCAAGGCTCAGTAAGTTATGAAAAATGTGAGATGACGTAAAGAGCACCTCAGAAACATTGCTACTGAAACTGTAACGCAGGTAGTCCTTGACTTATGATGAATGAGCCAAAATTTCTGTGGCTAAGCAAGACATCTGTTCAGTGAGTTTTGCCCCATTTTACCACTTTTGCCCCTTGATTCAGTTGTTAAGGGAATTGCTGCAGTTGTTAACTTAATAACACGGTTGTTAAGCGAATCTGGCTTCCCCACTGACTTTGCTTGTCAGAAGGTGGCAAAAGGGGATCACGTGACCCTGGGACACTGCGACCGTCATAAATATGAGTCAGCTGTCAAACATCCCAATGTAGATCAGGTGAACGTGGGGATTCTGCAACGGCCGTGTGAATAATGGTCTTAAATCACTTTTTCCAGTGCCGTTGTAACTGTGAACAGTCACTAAACAAACTATTGTAAGTTGAGGATTGCCTCTACTGCCTAGCACAGGGGTCTTCAAACCTGGCCCTTTTATGACTTGTGGACTTCAACTGCCAGAATTCCTCAGCAGCCAGCGTTTCTGGCTGAGGAATTCTGGGAGTTGAAGTCCACAAGTCATAAAAGAGCCAGGTTTGAAGGCTCCTGGCCTGGCATGTCTTAAGATCAACTTGAGTTTTTACAAAAAAAAGGTGACGTCTTTAGGGAATCCAAGGAAGGGCTTTGCCTGCAGGATGCCCTCTCACCTAGATGTCCGCTGATATGGAGGTCGAGACTACTCTGCTCCCTGAAGATTTCGCTGCAATAAGGGCACACGTGTCGCTTACATTCGTTGGTTGCTTCAGGATCTGGCTATGAAACAGAGGGAGCCCAGCATAAATTACTTGCGCATTTGACTGAGAGAAACCTTGAAGATTACAAGATAAAAGTTCAAGCAAATTCAAGAGTCCCCATGTTCTTATATTCAGTGGTACCACAACACAGCACAGACTAGCCAAGCAGGCTGCATTTAAATTACCAGGGCTGAAAGATGAACTTACAGCTTCTATGTGCTCAATTTCCACATACTGCTCTTCACACAATTTCTCAGATGTCTCCTCCTCTTTGTTCGTTAAATCCGCAGCAGCAGCAGCAGCACCAATACCATTTTCATTGGATTTGGTACTCTCCTCTATGGATACTCGCTCAATCACGATTCCAGAATTCCTCATGGCTTCTCTCAGCAAGTTCTCATTGTCCTCCTGGTCAGGGCACAGCTCAAGATTGGACTAAACAAAATAAGGGTGCAGCAACAATGACTGCTAAGCAGGAAGAAAAAACATCTACCTTTAACCTAGAACCCCAAATTCTATTGCTTCTGATCAACATTTCTCATAGTTTTGATTTTGGGAACCCTTCAAAGTGTCATCCTCCATCCTAACCGAGGTCTGGAGCTCTGACAGTTTTGTTTGGCTGGATTATGATTGAAATGCATTGCAGCTCCTTCTCAAGACAAACCTCAAGCAGTGAGTCGTTATTATGGGCTCTCTGGGTGGCTGGTTCAGGATGACCAGGGCCGGAGCCACCACTTCTCCTGGTGTTACAAGATGACGTTTCCCCCAAACACAGGTTGCACTAACCTCTTGTCCCATCGCCTTGGTTTCCGAGACGGGGAGCTCCTGCATCTGGACATGGACTTCATGGAGGACATTCCCTTTCGCATCCGTCACCAGATGGATTACAGGGGAGGCCTCCAAAGATGGAGCTGCCAGCGTGGGAATGGCTTCGCTGCTGGAGCTGCTGGCCCCTTCAAGAAAAGCAGCACACAGCTAAGAGTGTCACCAGCGGCTGGGTTCAAGGGAAGCCAAGCGAAGCACTTCAGCAGCTCCCTCTGGCTCACTTGGGTTACTGCCTGCCAGAAGCGCACAAGGCAACCCCTGAGCCTTCAGAGAAAGCTTTCACACAACTATGGGACACCAGTGCTGTTCTCTGATGGACCAATGCTTGCCTAAGGCCTCGTCACAAGGCAGAATCCTGACCAGGGAAGACTAATTTTTGGTATGGCATATTGGACTGACTGGGGTTAATTTGGGGCTGTGTCTCTTCATGATTTCTTCTTGCTTTGCTTGACCTGCCTGTGCGTCGATTTGAAAAACCAGACACTGAATTAGTTGGTTCTAGACTTGGAACATGCTAAATCTAATTACCTGGGTTCACATTAACAAAAACAGCTCAGTGCACTGGTCACCACAGTGGCTAGATGTATCCTGTCCCTACTAAATGTGTGGTGTCCTCCGGACTGTTCAGGATGATCCAAGGCTGATCATCAGCACTAATCAAAATCCTTCGCTATTTTCTTTTTGTGCTATTTATTGCCTCGCTAATCCAGAAGAATCTGTTCACCTGAAGGATATTATCCACTGACGTGCTTCCCGAACCTAAAGCCAGCTTCCATAAATGGCATGATTAGGACTCCCAGTTCTTTCAGCATCCCATTATGGAAACTGGCAGAAAACAGACCCTCAAAGTCCATTTCTGATGTAGAGAACAATGGCTCTCGGTAGATCCGGAAGAATTATTGGCTTTTCTGAACATATGCTCAGTCCAAACGGATCTATTTCATCTGTGACCTACCACCACGTTGCCTCTTCCCGCCAACAGCCGGGGTTGACGCCACTGTGTAGATGTCTAAGTCGTCACCCCCTAGCACCTCCTTTCATTCTGAACACTGCAACATGCCTTTTCTCTCAGGCAGTTTTTTCCTTCCTTTCTTTTGTGAATTAACGTTTCCTCGCTTAGTGATATTCCACTGAATCTATTGCATAGATCTTCTGTGCCCGTCCTCACTTCATGCAAACCGCATCAGTTCTATTTCATTCCCCCAAAGGCAAGACAACCTATGAGCTTTTTCACTGACCTGAGCCTACATCCTCTTTACTAACAACTATTTCTTTATTCATATTGAAGCGGATTTTCTCAGTGCAGGGCGTCAAGGATTTCAAATGTCGAGTCAAAGCTCCTGATTCCCGGAAGCTTTTCCCACATTTCTTGCACTTGTAAGGACGCTCATCTAGAGAAACCAAAGGAAAGTTACTTTAGAGAAGAACTTGGCTCCACCATCTCTGGGTGAAGTTTCTGCTGCCAACCCTGCTGTGAGGCCTATATACAGCTTTCCAACAGTAGGAGGGGCGAGGGCAAGGTAAATGCTTCAGCATCAGGAATTAATCCTGGAATCCTTTTATGCAAATCCCTCCTCCTAGCTGTTCAAATACCCTTTAACTCCCAAAGCCTTCCCCTGTGCTCTTTTTAGTCTTAGTTTTGAAAGTTGCTTAATAACCGAGTCACTACATACAGCCAACCAAGTCCTCTCTTCACCTGTGTGGCGGCGATGGTGTCGGATCAGCGAACCCTTGGTCCTGAAAGATGTTCCGCATAACTTACACTCGTAGTCCTTCCTGCTGCTGTGAGTGATCATGTGAGCCTTGAGAATGCTGGCCTGAAATCAAAGGATACAAATGTTTGTGGTGCTGCCGGACATGGGGTTTTCGTTTTAAGAACATGACACTTCAAACTATAACGCTGCTGCCTTTTCTCACCCGAGGCAAGAATGATTGTGTCTCACTAGATTCATCTTATTAATCATTTATCTAACGGTACCATGAACATTGCTAAAATCCTTAACATACCGTCTTAAATGTCTTGTGGCACAGTTCACAGACGTAACGACCTTCCTTATTAACCAGCAGTTTAACTTTGATAAGTTCCAGAGAAGCACCTTCCCCTGGGCCTCCTGGATTACTCTGATTAATTCCACCATCTTCATCACTGGGGCCGTTGGGGCTTTCAAAGACATGATCTGCACCTACAACAACCTCCTTGATTTGCCCACTACCTGCAAAGAGGCCCAAAGCCAGTTAGATTCTTTACAGAAGACCACATTCCATAACCAGCTAGTGGCACTTTTTGGGTGGCCACACTGGATACGCTCCCATGATGGAGTGGTTTCTGCCATTAAATTCAGGCTGAAGCAAATCCCTCTGCAGGCCTTGGCGGAACTGGAAGGGTTCTGTGAGCAGAGAAAGCACTTCCATGCAATGTTCATATGAATTTATTCTGGATCACATCAAGACATATTATTTAGTGGACAAATAACCTTATGTGAATCAATCAATACATTTCATCTCAGCTAGCAATCACACCATTATTCTGTATTCTCAAAAGCATTTTGTCTATTCTATTACAGCAACCACTTGCACTTTGATGCTCAAATTTTAGTAGAACGAAAGGATCTGCATGACTTCTAACCATTCATTCCACTTTAACAATAAACTAACGTAATAATGCTCTCACACCTTTTCTAAAATAAAAAACTTTTAAATCTTTATTTTTCTGCAGCGAAAAACAATCATTTTGGTTTCTCTCTCCTGGGTTTTCCTGAGCTCCCGATAACCTTAGATCAACATAAATTTATATGACAACTTCAAGATATTAACTTGATAATTCATGGCATGACATTTTCATTTTCACTGCACTTTTTGAGAAGAATGTTTTTATTTAATCTTAGAGGACCTAACGTTCGATGATTACATTTATTCAAAATCATGGAAAAGTACTGAGACAGACAAATGGCTGCACATGGCACCATACCATTTATCCTTTAATCCACTACTGCCAGCAATGATTAACGGCAGCATCATTTCAAGAGGATTCCTTCCTAATACCTGGAGATGCCAGGAACTGAATAAGGGATCTTCTGCATGAAAAGCGTTTATTCTTCCTCTGTTACATTCCTCTCCTTTAAATACCCACAACAGGCCTACTGACTGCCTAAAATAAAGTTATTTAAGCGGCTGGTGGACTTACCTACAATTTCAGGTACATTGCTGATTTCTTCTGTTATTGGAGCTGCTTCAACAACTATATGAGCTACAGTTATAGGCGCTTCAACTGATGAAATCACCTGATGGAACAAATGAAGCTTTAATATGAATATGCCTATTGTGATAAGGATGTTCCAAAACGATCTTTTTATAAAATTTACACTGTTGGAAATGATAAAAACAGCATTTGCCATAAGATCTTCTGCTAATATTCATTGTAAGGAAGAGGTGACGCATTTTGCAGTCATTTGAGCCTACAAAGCTCCTTATTTATCCAGCTTGCACTCCCACCCTGTTGCCCAGTGAGATCACGTCTGGTAAGCAGAGCTAAGATGCTGCCTTGAGAAACTTGCCGAGGTTGCTGCTGTAGTTGCATCCTGAGTCCGCTGGCAAAGTTTCTGCAACTTGTGTTGCACGAATTCTTCCAAAGAAGTGAACTCGGATTGGCAGCGACCACATTTGTGCCTATCATCTTCATCTAGAATGCAAAAAAAAACAAGGACCCTGTCACACTTTAGGCAGCATGAAAAGGAGATTTGCAAATAACCAACCTCAACGGCTGTATTCATTCCAATATTAGCACTTACAGGCTTGGGATAATAAACAGTAGCAGTTTAAACATTGCCAATAATTCCAAAGCAAAACATGGAGTTGATGCCTCTAATCGAGCATTTTTTTTACGACCGGGGCAAAAACAGCGATCAAGATGGAGCCTAAATAATCATAAAGCTGGTCATGGCCAAGCTGGGATTCAATCTTCACAAAGATCAAACCCCAACACAGGACCAGAAACTGTCGGAAGAGCATCCTGCCCCTCCTCGACTGGACAGCCATTTATCAGAAACAGTATAGGTCTCCCGCCAGGGGGTTGGACTAGATGACCTCCAAGGTTACCGGTACCTTTTTTGCCACCTGCACCAGCCCGGAGGGCTCTCAAAGGCCCTCAGCAGAAGAGCCCACCTGGCAGAGAGGGAGGCACCCCTTACCCCGGAAGCCCAGAGAAGGGCCCCCCGCTTGCCTGCCCACAACACCCCTGCGAGGTAGGCTGCCGCAGAGAGCGCTCAGCAACTGTCCCAGCTCACAACACGCCGAGCGGGGCTGCGCCGCGCCGCCAGACCGAGGACGTCCCCCACCCACCCCCGCCCGGAAGGTTCGGCGGAGGGAGTTGGGTCGCGACGGGCCCAGCGACGGTCCGCCTGCGCGGCGCCTTTCGCCGCTCCGAGGGCAGGTCCGCCCCCGCGGCAAGAACAGCCGCTGCTTCCCCGGAGGGCCCCGAGGCGCCCCCTCCCCCGCCTTCCCCCGGGCGGAAGTACCTTCGTCCTCGAAAGGCGTCGGGAGGCTGAGGAAGGCGGCGGCGGCGGGAGACGGAGGGAGGCCGCCCGCCGCCGCCGCCTCAGCAGCGCCCTCGCGTCCCCGTGGCCCAGCTGCCGTAAGCCCCGCCGGCCCAGCGCCCGTTGCCATCGCGGCTTCCATGTCGCAAGGCGCCGCAACCACCAAGATGGCGGCTTTACGGCCGTGTCGTCATAACAACGGGCCCGCGCCGCGGGGAGGCGGGATCGCTCGAGCCTCGTCGCAGCCTCGGCGGGCAGGCGCGGCCGGGCAGGCGCTCAGCCAACGGGAAGACGAGGGTGGCTGCGGGCGGCTCACCTGCAGGGGCGGGGCCTGCGCGACGCTACAGCCAATGGCTGGCGAGAGCCGGACGGTTCCTCTTCGTTCGGCCAACCGACGCGCGCCTCGCCCCTGGCAGCCAATCAGCGGCGCCGGATCCGGTTTCCGGAGGCTTCTCCGAAGCCCTCGTGCGCGGACGAGCGGGAGACGGGGCCGCACGGGGGCGGGACGCCCCGCCCCTCAGCCAATCAGCGCGGCCGGCATTCGTGAGGCGCTGAGGCGCGGCGCCCGTCCCCTCATCCGCCCTCCCGCGATGGCGGCGAAGGAGTGTCGGCGGCTGGACGCGGCGCTGGCGCGGCAGGTGCTGTCCGAGGCGGAGGCGCTCCTCTTCGACTGCGACGGCGTGCTGTGGCGGGGCGAGGCGGCGCTGCCCGGCGCGGCCGAGACGCTGCACCGGCTGGAGGCGCGCGGCGCGAAGCGGCTCTGCTACGTGACCAACAACTCCTCGCGGACGCGCCAGGCCTACACCGAGAAGCTGCGGCGCCTGGGCTTCCCGCCCGCGGAGCCCGGCCAGGTCTTCGGCTCCGCCTACTGCGCCGCGCGCCACCTGAGCCGCGCGCTCCCGCCGGGCGCCGCCGCCTACGTGCTGGGCGGGCCGGCGCTGAGCGCGGAGCTGGAGGCGCTGGGCGTGGCGCACCTGGGCGTCGGCCCCGCCCCCGAGCCCGGCTCCGCCCACTTCGGCGCGCGCGCCCCGCTGGACCCCGCCGTGCGCGCCGTGCTGGTGGGCTACGACGAGCACTTCGGCTACGGCAAGCTCTGCCTGGCGCTGCGCTACCTGCTGCGCGGGGACGGCGACGGGCGCGGCTGCCTGCTGGTGGCCACCAACCGCGACAACCGCCTCCCGCTCGAGGGCGGCAGCGCCGTGCCCGGTACGTGCGGCCGCGGGCGGTGGCCTGTCGGGCTGGCCCGCCCCGCCTCTGGCTGCAGCAGGCGGCCCACCCGCCTTGCGGCTCGCCGGTAGCCCGGAAGGTGGTCGGGGAGGGGCCGCTCTGGGCAACTTGTAGACGTGGTCCTCCGCTTACGACCACAGTAGAGCCCAAAATTTATGTCGCTAAGCGGGACATTGCTTAAGTGAATTTTGCCCCATTTCCCCACCTTTTCTGCCACATCTGTTAAGTGAGTCACTGCAGTTCAGTTAGTGACAAGCTTGTTAAGTGAATCCGGCTTTGCTTGTCAGAAGGTCGCAAAGGGCCATCGTGTGACCCTGGGGCACTGCAGCCGTCATAAATGTGCGTCAGTTGCCGAGCATCCAAAATTCAATCAGGTGACCATGGGGATGCTGTGACGGTTGTAAGTCCCTTTTTTTCAGTGCCGTTGTAACTTTGAACAGTCACTAAATGAACGGTTGTGAGTCAAGGATTACGTGTACTTTGGGGGGTGGGGCAGAAGCCTCTTTGGCTTGGCTAGCACTCCAAGGCTCTGCAAAGTCACAGCTCTTGCCTTCCTCCCATAAAAGGTTGAGCCCATGATTTGCACTCTAAACCTCTTTCATTTTAATCCTGATGAGGAAAGGCATAACGATCCCTAAACCTTGTATTAAATTATACTGGAGAGTTTCTCAGAATTGTGCTGGTGGAAGCAGCACATAGCTCTCCCCTCCCCCCCCAGCAGTAAAGCCCCATTCTCGCCCTGGATTATGGCCACATGTAGAGTAATATAGTCACTTATTATTTCTACTTAATTGGTTTCTATCCTACTTTTCCATCCAATGTCCATGAAGTTCAAACATATTCGAACATATTTTTGTTCTAATAGATGGGACATTTAACAAGTTATCCTGTCCCAGTTCCACCATTTGTGTTGGCATAAAACATTCCGTGCATGGCTAGGAAGATTGAGTGAGTGGTGTGTACCTAAGAATATTAAGTATTCTGTGCTTGAAACATGGGCAATAACTAAGGAGAAGTAGGGAATGAAAAGTGCTGGGAAGATCAGTTAATGGGTGGCACATGGGGCTTTCAGAACAGGAGAGGAGAAATAGGCCTTCACCTACTTGCCTCCTAAGACCACTTATTGTTTTAGCAGAGACCAAGAATAAATAAAGTGAACATGGTTCAACTAGATAGTGGTCCATCCAGGACCTACCAAATGCAATGTATTTATTTCAAGTTCAAAAACAAAACTTCCCATTTTGAGTATCCACGTTCTTTTCCTGGGATAATAAGTAGGGTTCCGTTAAATTCTGTGGTCCTGAAGCCTGTTTGTTGCATCATGGCTTTTTCATTGTTCAGTTGATGTTTGGAATGATAATTGCCACGTTTTATATATGCATTTCCTTCTGGTGTTGCCATCACTCCCTGGAACTGGGGATGTGCTGACTTTGGATCTGAAGCCAAAAAGGTCCTTCAGAGCAAGCATAAGTGCAAGCACACCACTGCTGTGGTGCCTCCATTAAAAAGTGGCATACAGTTGCAAGAAAAAGTATGTGAACCCTTTGGGAATACGTGGAGTTTTGCATAAATTGGCCATAAAATGCGCTCTAAACGTCATGTAAGTCACAACAATAGAAAAACAGTCTGCTTAAAATAATACTACACAAACATTAGCTGTTGTCATGTTTTAATTGAACATAAGATGGAAACATTCACAGTGCAGGCTGGAAAAAGTATGTGAACCCCTAGCCTAATGACTTCTCCAAGAGCTAATTGGAGCCAGGAGTGAGCCAACCTTGACTCCAACCAGTGTGATGATATTGGATGTGTTGCTGACAGCCGTCCTGCCCTTTAAAAACACACACCTGTTTTGGGTTTACTGGTCTCAAGAAGCACTGTCTGATGTGAACCATGCCTCGCAGAAAAGAGCTCTCAGAAGACCTACGATCAAGAATTGTTGACTTGCATGAAGCTGGAAAGGGTTACAAAAGAATCTCCAAAAGCCTTGATGTTCATGTGTCCACGGTAAGACAGACTGTCTACAAATGAAGAAAGTTTAGCACTGTTACTACACTCCTTAGGCGTGGTCGTCCTGTAAAAATGACTGCAAGAGCACAGCGCATAATGCTTAATGAGGTAAAGAAGAATACTAGAGTGTCAGCTAAAGACCTACAGAAATCTCTGGCACATGCTAACATTTTTGTTGACACATCTACAATAAGGAAAACATTAAACAAGAATGGAGTACATGGGAGGACACCACAGAGGAAGCCATTGCTGTCCAAAAAAAATATTGCAGCACGTTTGAAGTTTGCAAAAGAGCACCTGGATGTTCCACAGCACTACTGGCAAAATATACTGTGGACAGATGAAACCAAAATTGAGTTGTTTGGGAAAAACACACAACACTATGTGTGGAGAAAAAAAGGCACAGCACACCAACATCAAAACCTCATCCCCACTGTAAAACACGGCGGAGGGAGCATCATGGTTTGGGGCTGCTTTGCTGCCACAGGGCCTGGACGGATTGTTGTCATTGATGGGAAAATGAATTCCAGAGTTTATCAGGACATTTTGCAGGAAAACGTACGACCATCTGTCCGCCAACTGAAGCTCCGCAGAGGATGGGTGATGCAACAGGACAATGACCCAAAGCATACAAGTAATTCAACAAAACAATGGCTTCAACAGAACAGAATACGCCTTCTGGAGTGGCCCAGTCAGAGTCCTGACCTCAACCCGATTGAAATGCTGTGGCATGACCTTTAAGAGAGCGATTCACACCAGACATCCCAAGAATATTGCTACACTGAAACAGTTTTGTGAAGAGGAGTGGTCCAAAATTACTTCAGATTGTTGTGCAGGTCTGATCTGCAACTACAGGAAACGTTTGGTTGAGGTTATTGCTGCCAAAGGAGGGTCAACCAGTTATTAAGTCGAAAGGTTCACATACTTTTTCCACCCTGCACTGTGAATGTTTCCATCTTATGTTCAATTAAAACGTGACAACAGCTAATGTTTGTGTAGTATTATTTTAAGCAGACTGTGTTTTTCTATTGTTGTGACTTACATGACGTTTAGAGCGCATTTTATGGCCAATTCATGCAAAACTCCACGTAATCCCAAAGGGTTCACATACTTTTTCTTGCAACTGTATTTTCTAGGATTGGATAGTGGCCATGCAATCTGGCAAAACAAAAGCTTGAGCGAAGGCGATGCAAACAAGTTGTTTCAGCTTCAGACCAAAGGGGCAGGAAATCCCCAATTGCAACTATACAGGGTTTTTTTTCCATTATCATACTAAATACCAAGTTGTATGGCTTGCTCAGGATTGCACCAGTTACTTGCTGTTGCATCTGGCCCCCTACTTTGCCTGCTGGTTTCTTCATTTTTTTTCTTTCTTTCTTTAGGGACAGGCTGCCTCGTCAAGGCAGTGGAGACAGCTGCAGAGCGGGAAGCATTCATTGTGGGCAAGCCCAGCCGCTTCATGTTTGAGTGTGTGGCCAGCGAGTTTAAGATTAACCCTGCGCGCACCATCATGGTTGGTGACCGCCTGGACACAGACATCCTCATGGGCAACACCTGCGGGCTGACAACCCTGCTCACTCTCACTGGGGTCACGACACTGGATGAGGTCAAAGGCCATCTCAGCAGTGACTGTCCTGAGCGCAAAAGCCTGGTCCCTGATTACTACGTAGATAGCATAGCAGATCTCCTCCCTGCTCTCACCGATTAAGAAAGGCAGATGTCTCAGCTCTACAGAGATCTTTCTTCACCCTAAGCCACCCACATTCTCTTCAGGCTGGTAGTATTTTCTCAGTTACTACGGTGCACACAATTGCTGCTTGCAAAAGTAAGATGATTTTGGTGGGCAACATTTAAATTGAGTTCTCTGTTTACAAGTTCCTCTTAAAAATGCACTTTGAGAGAAAGAGGGAAGTGTGTGTGTCTATCAGCTTTCAGACCCATCATCTGTGTCTGGCTGGTGTTCAGGTATCAGGGTAGAGGCCTGCTCAGCTGAGCTGAAGGGACTGAGCAGGCTTCTGTTCAAACGTTGCACTATGGTGTTTTGTAATGCAATCTTTGGAAATTCAGGGAATTGAGCAGTTTAAGGGCAGCTGCTCTGGTATGTGAGACTTGATTTTAAGATTGGTTTTTATGATTACTTAGGTTCTGGTTCAAATATTTCAGGGGAATGGAAATCATTGTGTATCCATTGATAATGTTTTTGCTCCTACCCGGTGGCATTTGCACTGCTTTATATGCAAAACGAGTTACACCATCATGCTTCATATATTTCTCTAGAAATTCTCTAGAATTTCTGATTCTATTTTAAAATATATATATATTCTATTTTAAAATATATATAAATATATATACATTACACACACACACAATTGGTTTTATTGGTCAAGAAGCATGTAACAAAAGTCCATTCAGAAATCGGATCATCAGATTGAGTCATATTTGAATTACATGATTAGTGTCAGGATAGACTGCTGCGTTCATTTGTCAGTCAGCAATAGTGGGAATTCTTCATGGCAACATTGAGTTTACTAGCATTTTGTTCTTCAGTGTCATAAAGGGTTTTTTTTTTCCTGAAGCCATTTTGAAGTCAGTGTTCCTGAAGCAACTATATTAACATATTTAGTGCTTCCTGTTGAAATCTTCTGGTTTGATGCTGGGACACACAAAAAAACCTTGCAGATCTACCTTGGCACTTGCTGAAAACAGGTGTATAAACCATTTTGCCTTGGCGGTTTGCAGTAAACGTGATTGCACTTTTCAAGTGCTCAGGTAGTCTTCTTCTTGCAGAATCAGTTGCCAGATTGTCATCTTTAAAATGTATGTAGACAGACATTTTTTAAGAAATTGGAGATCAAGGAAAGATACTTCTTTTTTGCTTCAGATGTATTTCGAACAGTTACCTTGCCTGGGCAGCATTTTCAATATTGAAGGTGCTTGAAATTTATCACTTTTTCATACAGCAATAATTGCATTGTCTATAGTGGAAGACATTCTGTGATGATAAATTATGTTAATCTCTCCACCTCTTTTGAAGTGCTAAAAATAATTTTTCTCTTTTTTTTCTTTTAAATTTATCATTTGTAAGTCTAAAGATTGTTCTTCACTTTTGATTATGTAAACTATGTGTGAACCAATCTAAAAAGAGTGGCTCTCTTGGGAGGATTTGTGCTTGGGCAGTTCCAGAGAGATTCAGGATCGTGTCAAATCTACATTAAATGCTTAGATGCTCAGACATGCTGGCCACAAAGTGGAACTGGCCACCCGCTTTCATTATATCTTTTCTTAACAAAGCTTTTATTGTAAAATTCCCAAGCAGAAGTTGTAAAACTGTTCCTAAGTTCAATCCAGATCTTGAGTCATAATTAAAAATAACTCTTGCTTCCTTTTATGTGTCTGATCTTTTAATTTTACACTAAAGGAATTTTTTCCCCTTAAGAGTATTTTAAACGAGACACCAAGGCATACCTACATTGATGTATAAATTGATTTATTGATAGGTTGGGTAAGGAGAGATCATGAGGCAAAACCTGGAACAGGGCTGGGGTTACAAAGACATGCATATTATCACTTCGGTTGAATTAGTTACATCACAGTTATAGTTAATTAATCGTAATGCACTCAATGTGAACCCTATGGAACATTCTCCTTCCAGAGGTTCACATGGCCCTGGCACTGCTGGCGTTTTGTAAGGCTCTTAAGACCTGGTTCTAAGCCCCCCCGCGTGTGCTCCCTGGGCAATTCAAAGTGCAAGTGGTCATCTTTAAACCTCTACAGCAACAGTCCCCAACCTTGGCGGCTTGGCAGCCTGGTGGGAGGGAAGGGGAACCAGGCTGCGTGAGTGGTGGGCCGGCGTTTGCAGGCCCCAGTTTCAAATAGGCCATGGCTTGGTTGTAGCCCAGGAGTTGGGGACCCCTGTTTGAAAGGGCATGGGTCCAGGTGAATTGCTAGGTCACTTTTCCTCATGGTTTCTGCCCATCCTGCCAGATCTGGCCAGGATCGGCTAGTTTCAGTTCCCCTTTGTGACCCTACCTGGACCGAGATGCCCTACGCACAGTCACTCATGCGCTCGTGACCTCCTGTTTAGTCTACTGCAACGCTCTCTACATGGGGCTGCCCTTGAGGACCACTCGGAGGCTTCAGCTGGTGCAGAATGCGGCCGCACGAGTTGTGATGGGGGCTTCCCGATACTCCCATGTAACACCTCTACTCCACGAGCTGCATTGGCTTCCGGTTGCCCTCCGGGTGAGATTCAAGGTGCTGGTGATGACCTATAAAGCCCTAAATGGCTTGGGTCCGGGATATTTGAGGGAACACCTTCTGCCAGCATCAAGCTCCCTTCGTCCAGTGCGCTCACACAGGGAGGGTCTTCTCAGGGTGCCACCGGTAAAAGACTGCCGGCGGATAACACCCAGGGGGAGGGCCTTCTCAGTGGGTGCACCTGCCCTCTGGAACCAGCTGCCCATGGAGCTTAGCACTGCCCCTGACCTTTGTTCATTCCGCCGGGACCTGAAGACCTGGCTCTTCGAGCTCTCTGGCCCAGGCTGAGAATTTTTAACTGGGGTTTTTATTTTAAGGGATAATTTAATCTTTTTAAATTGTTTTTTAACTTTTGTATTTTGTATTGTTGATTTTAAATTCCCTGTAAACCGCCCTGAGTCCTTCGGGAAAGTATATAAATCTAATTAAATTAAAAATTAATGGTCAACTGGTAGGGGCTAGGAAGTGTCTCTTCTCTCTTATGGTGCCTATCTTACACAATGGCTCCCCCACCCCCACCCCCAGATATAGGCTCCTCTCCCCATTGGCCTTCAGAAAAATGGTAATGACCTGGTTTTTCCCCCAGGCAATGGGGCGAGAATGTTGATGGTGAAGGCGTAGAATGGTCAATGCAGGATGGTGAGTGTGCTGCCACTACGTGGCTGTGTGGAGAAATCTCAATGTGGGCAGTCAGACCCTCCTATCCTATGACCTATTTCCTTTCCCCTCCCCTTTCTGGGATGGACTTCCTCCTCCTTTGTCCCTAGAGAGTCCATTCTCCGTTAGAGAAGACATGGGGTAACTTGCAGTCCCAGTATGCAGACCCTGGTAGCATTACCATTTTCTAACCTTAGAGGTACCTTGGAAATATCTTGGAAATGCTATACAAAGGTCATCTGAATGCATCCACCTACTGTATTCAACTTTACCTGCAATAAAGGTATTTCTATATGATAAAAGGTGTCTCTACGAGTTCAAAGCTATCTGGAGAGATCTGTTAATGTTAATGATATCTGTTTATATAGACTATAGAGGTCTTATCAAGAGATTAATTAAAGTACAACAGCTTCGATCCAGAACAGTGAGAATTGTCAAAGCCTCAACTTGGCTTGTTTTAAATTATCTCGGCCAATCCATCTCTTGTAGTAGTTTTTAACATAATCCATCCCCCAAAGGAGGCAAGGTTTGAGTCAAGTCCATAGTTTGTGGAATTGTAGCCGAAACTATGGAGCTCCTCGATATGGGCAGCATGTCAATGAATTACAAACTCCATGAGGGTATTTCTGAGTCCATACACTAGAAATAGCTCATCACAAGCTCTGATGAGTCCAGGTTCAGCTGCTGCAGCGGGACATACCTCTGGCAGGAAGAAAGATTCCAAAACCGCATGAAAAGAACAAACAGAATATCTGGCACATCTTTCTCCAATTCTGCCTTGGACACAAGGGCCTTCAAAGAAAAAGAATCAAGTCCAGATTATCCAAAGGGGACTCAAATGACTCTGGATCTGGAGGAGACCTTATTTTACTGGACTTGGAGCACTCCTTGCAAGAGACCCAAACCCACAGTGAGAAATCTAGATCAAAGTTCAGCCAATTCCAAATGAATTCCATCTGAAACTCAATACCCGTTAGCATCCAATTTATTATATCCTAGGTCCCCTGCAAAAAAATCCACTGGCATATGGTCACTGAGTAAAAAGGCTGATCAGTAATCATGGATCCTAGTTGTACTCCACCAGGTTCCAAAAGAAACTAAGAAGCAATTGTTGGTCCTCCAGTTCCATAGGCCAAATAGATTTTTTTAAAATCCCATTTATATCCCGCCCTTCTCCGAAGACTCAGGGCGGCTTACAAGCTTAGCAGTAGCCTTCATTCTATGTATATGCCTGCTTATTAGGGCTTTCGCCCGCCCCCCCCCCCCAGCGGCATTATTACAAAGTCAGCTTATTGCCCCCAACAATCTGGGTCCTCATTTTACCTACCTGGGAAGGATGGAAGGCTGAGTCAACCTTGAGCCTGGTGGGACTCGAACCTGCACTAATGGCAGGCAGCTGGTGTTACTTAAGGAGGCATTTGCCTGAAGTGTGGTGAGATGGGCAGCATATATATTTAATAAATAAAACAGAGTAATAAATTATGAAAGAATGATTCTATTATAGTACTTAGATGCAGGGCTGTTTTTTAAAGGGACTCATTCTGTACTGCTTTATTGGGTATCGTCAGGCTGATGTCCCGATTTGCTTTTACGGGATACAGAATGAAGGGACTTTGGAGATAGAATAGAATAGAACTGGAAGGGACCTTGGAGGTCTTCTAGTTGTACTCTCTGCTTGAGCAGGACACTCTATTCCAGGCAATTGGCTGTCTAATCTCTTCTTAAAAGCCTCCAGTGATGGAGCATCTACAACTTCTGGAGGCAAGCCGTTCCACTGGTTGATTGTTCTCACTGTTCAGGACATTTCTCCTTATTACTAGGTTGCTTCTCTCCTTCATTAGTTTCCACCCGCTGCTTCTTGTCCTGCCTTCAGGTGCTTTGGATAATAATTGTCCAATACTTAAGAAATTGTCACAGAGATGAGAGGGTCAATCTCTTAAATATTGGAAGACAGCAATGTGGAAGGGGCTTGCCTTGTTCTGAGATTATTTTGATTTTCCAATCTAGCTCACTACTTTTCCCTTTGATCTGAGCCTACTAAAGGTTTTCAAAATCAGCCACAGGTCAACTCCAGGTGCCCAAACTCTTCATGGCTGGAGTTGAAAACAGAGTGATACAAACCCAAAGCTCACCATGCCACCCCTAGTTCTTCTCTTCGTTAGACTAGACATACCCAGTTCACTAGCAGAGCTCAGCTCTTCAGGCACAACAGAGTGAGGACGGGAGGGCTATAGACTGAGGGAATTGTGCCCAGTTTTAACCTTGAGCTGCGATGTGCAAAAATACTCTTGTCTGAAGGTGGAGAATGAGCAGGCTTGGTATAAAAGCATTCCTCTCCTCCGCCCCACCTCTTGCTATCAGTGGGTCACAGAAGAAGGAGGAAGGCTGGTGTGATCTCTTGCCAGGTATGATTGCTTGGCAAGAGAAGAGGGCAGGTGTGCCACAGAAGGTTGACAAACGATGACAGGCCCGCGTGGCCCAGATCTCAGAGCAGCCTGCCCTGGAAGCCCCTGAATCCTCTAGTGGAGAGCTGAGCAGGTCCTGCTGAGGGTTTACTTAGTGTGCGTACAGAGTGCGAATAAAGGGCTTTCTGCGCAGTGGGGATACGGTGAGTTTTGAGTTTGCATCCCTCCTTTTTCAACTCTAGCCAAGAAGAGTTTGGGCACCTGGAGCTGACCTGGGGCCAGTTTTGAAAAGCTGCAGTAGGCTCAGATCAAACGGAAAAGTTGTAAACTAGATTGGAAAATGAAAATAATCTCTGAACAAGGCAAGCCCCTTCCACATTGCAGTTACATTTTGTGCCATCGACGAACCAGGAATCAAGGAGCCTCTTCGCATTTGCGAAGGAAATTTGCACACTCAGAGATGCAGCTGTTCTCTGTTTCTCAAATCAGGAAATGTAGAAGGTTCCTCCTCAAGGGTCTCGCAATCTCGAAAGAGTTAGAAGGAGTGGGGAGGTAGAGGAAGCGGAAAGACAGGGTAAACTGAAGGAGGCAACTGTTTCACAACAAACGTGTTTTTATGACGTATTGATTGCATCCACACAGCTTTCTCAATTTGTTCAATGAATTCACCCAGTTTCTGGGTTTTCAGAAAAACTAAAGCATAAGCTAAGCAAAACAGGGCAGGTTCATCGTGCACACAATCATCAAGCGCCCCGTGCAAATGGGCTCTACCGAAACAGACACCTCCTTTCCTGGTGCATGGAAACAAGCAAGCAAGCGAAAGTGATGGGAGCAAAGAGCATCTCCAGTGGAAGAGGAAGATCAGAGGAGGCGGTGGAGCTGGTGGGCAAGCAGGGCATTCATCCCCCCAACCTTTGCTCTCTGGGCCTGGGGGGCAGGCAGCTGCTCTCCCCCAGCCAGGTTCCTTCCTACAAGAAAGCCCTGGAACATCTGCCAGCGTGCAAGGTCCCTGACACAAAGCCCTCGATTGTGCTCCCGTGAATGCCTTGGCTGTCTCTCCGGGCAGGGCAGGGCAAGCCTCTCTATGCAGCTCCCCTTCCCTCCACCCACCAGGTAGTCTAGTTTCACCTCCACATGCCTCTGCCCGGGCTGGGAATCCAGGGGCACTGCTCGCCTGGCTCTCCTGAGCACATTCTTGAGTTTCCAGCTGGGAGCTCTGGAATTGCAAAGCCTTCTACTCTGTCCAAGGAAAGGGAGATCCGGGATGGAGGAGCAGGCCGTGGCTCATACCGCCCCCTCTCCGGTAAGTATCCTTCCCTCCCCGCTAGGTTTGCCCACAGGCCTGATTCCCCGCTGGCAAATGAGGGTCCCATCTTAACGGTAGTGGGTGCTTTCGTGCACCAAAATGGTTTAGAGCTACTGGATCCCCAGGGACTGGCTCTCTGTTGCTCTGGGGGAGGGAAAGGATGCTGCTTAAGTGAAGCCCCTCCATAACTCCTAGGTCTAGCACCATTACACAGGCTGAAAACTCAGCAGCTGCTCGAGTCTCCTTTCCCAAGACAGAGAACCATCTTGGAGGCACCTGCCACAATGTCCCATCAGCAATTAATCCACTCAGGTCATCCACCACCAGATGACTTGATCTGGCTGATCCTTCACATCTGGAAGGGACCCATTTGGAGAGACTGAAGGAAGGGCTTTGTGTTGTAGGTGCCATAAGATGAGGGCTCTATTCTGAGAGCAAATCCCACATTTATCCATTATTGGAAAAGATCACTCCGGTAATTAAGTTTCTTCTTTGCTGTAAGTATTATACATTCTTTGTGTATGTGTGTATACATGTATATATATGTATATCTGGAGATAGAGATATGGGCAAAACAATTTGATAACCAAAATAAGTCAATCGGATGCTTCACTTTCTAGGGATACAGGAAGACCGTACAATTTATAGATTACTTACATGCTGTAGCCAAAACAGTTGGGACAAATTTCTTTATCTTTTGGAAATATCTATAGCTTTTGGAAACTTACTCATCAAGCAATGGAGCTAAAGATTAGTCTAAATTGTCTTGCATAATTCTGACAACATGAATGGAGGAGTTAAACTCTTCCATTGCTGTGCTTTTCACATAGCTCAAAAGCAAGCCTGCGATATCTTTAGTGCTTAATCCCTTTGCCCCCAGTCCCAAAAGAATGCTGCTACACCTGATGGTGATCAATGAAAGCAACAATGGAATCCAGGCACTCCTGAGAACCAGTTTCCCTTTTGTCCATTTAGGAAAGGCCCCCTCCAGCAGAATCCCCCAGCCCCACCAGGGTATTTGGGGCCATCCTCTCCATTACGTTGACCTGTGGAATTATCTGCATCACGGTGGCCGCGACTGTCAGCTTCACCCAGGCTTCGCCCAAGGTAAGACGTGGCTCTAGGCCGGAGTGCTGTTAGTCACCATTCTCAATTTTTTTGTAGGGGTAACTAAAAACCTCCTCTCCTTCTGAATAAGACGAGGCTTCAGCCCTGCACTGAAGTCACTCCCACCGTATTCAGTTTGAATAATGGTAAAATGGATAGAATTGTTTCTGTTGTTTACAAACCTAGCTGGAAGAAGAAGAAGAAGAAGAAAACCCTTTTTTAAAAAAGATTTCTTTTGTCTTTTTTGTCTTTATATTTTTTATAAATAACTCAAGGCCGTGAAAATACTTAGTATGTTTTCCTGTTTTTCCCATAACAACCCTCTGAGATGGGCTGAGAGTTTGGGGATTGGCCCAAAGCCGCATCCAGCTGGCCTTCATAACTAAGGCTGGATTAGAACTCACCACCTCCTGGCTTCTAGGCCAGCACCTTCACTACTACACCAAACTGGCTCTTCCACAGATTGCCACATTTGCATATAAAACTATTATTTTCTACCAATTTGTATTGATGGTACTAGGGGTATATCTACATCCATAGAAGAATATAGAATATAGAAGACGACAGAATCCTAGAACTGAAGGGGCCTTTGAGGCTGTCAAGTCCAACCCTCTGCCCAACTCCCGGGAGGCAAGGCGGGGGGATGATCACCTTTCAGATTGGGCCCTTATCTCAGGCAGCGACGTGGTTTGCAACTGGGCGATGCTGCCATCGGTCCCCAACCACAGGCAGAGCACTTTTGCTGGCCTTGGAGTTCCCTTGGCTGCATCCTTCTGCAGGAAGCTGGGGCCCATCTGTAGAGTCCTTCCTCCCCGCCCCCCACCCCCGGCACAAGATGGACCCTACTGGGTTTTGAAAGGAACATGGGTTGTTCCTGGTACGGTTGATGCAAGGTCTTGATCACCGCTTGGAATGAGAACCGTTCTTGACCAAATTGCACCGTCCAGAAGAACCGATTGAGTCAGCAGAAGAGATGCCTAGAGGACTCCTGCAGTAAAGCAAATTCTGACCCCATTTGAGCCTGGCAAGAGCCTTTCTCAAAGATTATCTTGTGGTAATCAGGATGGAAAAAATTAGCTATTTTTGTGCCCATATCACATCTGAAAACTGGTCAATAGTCTGCTTAATATGACTTGGTTCCTTCTGGATAAGGAAGGAGCAACATTTGCAGAGTGTCAGCCATCCCAACTGTTAGGAATTTGCTGTGCAGAGGTCTCCTTGTGCTACCAAGGAGTTGCATAGACAAGGAAAGGTACTGAGAGCAGTAAGAGTCACACAATAACCACAAGAGTACACTGAGTTGTGAAAACAAAAAGTATTTTACTTTTGTGGTGGTGTAAAAACAAAAATGCACGGTCAAAAATAAACAGTCCAGGTCATACACAATAGCAACAGTCCAAGGAGTATTCCAAATACAAAGTCTTCTTACCGGTCCAGAGTCAATACACAGTTGTTCAGGTTTATCACAGTAGTAAACCAACAGTACAGCAAAACAGCAATACTAGAGAGAGCAGTGAATTCAGAGAGAGAGAAGCTACGTTCCTAGCTCCCACTTATGGCCATGAGAACACTTACACACCCATTGGCCAATTAACATCTTAAAGTCACAACATCATGGTTTACATATTTTCAACCCAACTATGTAGGCTATTACCATACGCCTAACACCAACTCAGTCAGTTAGAAAAGACTCTTGAATCCGTTATTAATGAAAGTAACAAAAGTAAAGCCAAGTGGTTACAGAATGTTATGTGTTCCTGGCTACTTTCCTTCGTGAACAGAGGCAAACTCGCCTGACTAATAACCAGCCAAGACCCAGTGAAGGCCCTTTAAACCGCCCCGAGTCCTTCGGGAAAGGGCGGTATATAAATCTAATAAAATAAAATTAAATTAAATTTCCCCATTGGCTGAGGAACTATGAGGTTACACTCTTTCCAACTGCCTCCTACATGTTTCCTGCTACATGCTAAATCATACCACACATGTACATTAAAATTAGGAGATAATTTATGCAAGGTGTGTCAGTTAATATTAATCGACTAATTGCACATGCTCAGTTGACTGAGTTCTGGCCCCCTTTTTTATGACTTCTTAGAAAAATGGGTTCTTTCCTGTTTTGCTACTTATCTTGTCTTACAGCTCCTTTTCCCATTCTGAAGACCCAGATAACAATTTTCCCTACGTGTTTCTCTGACATCCTTCCTTTATGTTATCTTTTCCTGGTTCCCATCTATTATAAGCTTGTTTCTCCACTCAGTAAGTTTCCACTGCGACAAGTTCAATTTTAAATTTCTCTTTCAATATTAAATTTTGAAGACCATTTACTTATTTCTATCACAGAAGAAGCCAAGCCAGTTCTGGGCTTTTTGCGCCGAAAGTATAGGGTTAACGTTTCCCTTGTCGAGGACTCCTGAGTGCTCTCTCTGAGCTTGCTTGTTTTTATTTTTTTTGAGATGTCTCATTACCCAAACTAGGTAACATCATCAAAGTTAGTTATTTTCCCATGTTTCCATCTTCTCCCCTGGTTACCTTTAAGCGTCCAATTAAATTCTAACAAATTGTTTGGGTGACAGCCCCTGGCTTCACGGGATCATTCTGCATTCCATACAGAGTGCGACCTTGGAACGGCTGGTGTCTCTTGTGGGACAACACAATGTGTAGTTTTGATTCCTCTCATGCTAGTCCCCCCCCCCCCGTTATTCCCCACTTCAGTAACCCCCCTCCTCCCCCACAGAGTATGGCAAGGTGGCAGCAAGCGAAGCATGACGTAGCAGGATGGCAGCCCTGACACAGAGCCTCTATAAGTAAGGACTGTTCCTGGCATCTGGACTGAGTTACTCAGATTCATTCGAAGTTGGATTTTAACTGTGCAGATCCTATGGAGATACACGAGGCGTGATCTAGCATGATTATCTGGGAGGATTTTGAGCCTGCTGGTCCTGGTGGAGCTGCAAATTCTGTGTTTTAAAACCTTTGACTGTCCTGGTTGGCCAGGGCTTCTTGGTTGTGCCATGAGGTTGGCCCCGTGGTGCTTAATGCTTCCTTCACAGAGGGGAGGGTTCCACCTGCTCTGAAAAAGGTGACTCAAAGAATCATTGCTGGATAGCCCAGAACCGGACAATTTTCAGGTGGTCTCCAGGTTCCTTCCTCCTTGTTAAGAAGAGTGATTGGCTTTAGCTCTGGGCGACCCTGGAAGGAACCGATTAACTGCATCCTTTCCAGTCAAGCTCACAAGAGTTCACAGCACTGCAGTGGCCTTGATTGCACTCAGTGAGATTTAATGGGACATGGATAGAGGTGGTGCCTCTACATTGCCCCGCCCTGGATTTAAGAAAGGGATTTGATGGAACTGATTATGGGATCCTTCTGGATCAGCTTAGGACAGTGTTTCCCAACCTTGGCCACTTGAACATGTGTGGACTTCATATGTCTTCAAGTGACCAAGGTTGGAAAACACTGGCTTAGGACAGGGGTCCCCAACCTGTGGGCCACGACCCACTACCGGTCTGTGGCCACTGGGCCGCAGGACAGGTTGGCCAGTGCGCACACTCAACCCCACATGATAGTGCCACGGCCGCATGGCCTAAACGGGGCTCTGTGCGACCTAAATGAGACTCCATGTGGCCTAAACGGGGCTCTGCATGGCCTAAACAGGGTTCTGCGTGGCCTAAACGGGGCTATGCGCAGCAATAACAGGGCAGTGCTAGTGCCCACGTGGTGAAAACGGGGCAGGGCTAGCGAGTGTCATGTGGGCGCTAGCGCCGCCCCGTTTGTGTCGCACGTGTGCACATAAAATACTTCCCCTTCCCTTTCCCTCTGGTCTGCCAACTGAGCCAGGTTGGGGACCTCTGGCTTAGAGGATTGGGACCAGGAGTTGGAAGCATGCGTTATGGTTTTACCAGTGAACCCTTTGCAGCATTCTGGCATTTAAAGTGCTCTTCCCTCCCTCCACTGTCCTTGAAAGCCGATACAGGAAGATTCCTGACCCAGAGAGTCAAGGCCCTGTGACTCTGGACACGCAAACAACTGAGGATGTGCCTTTACACTAGTCTCATCACTGCACAAAGGACAATTCTACACCCCCAGCTTTCACATAGCAATCCTGCCATGGCATATAATGTTGCCAGCTTGTGTGCAGCAGTGCTTAAAATTTGTTGGATGATCCGTGCCATAAATTAGACTTAATGAGCATCTAGTTTGCCACACTGGACTGCTCTGTAATTTGATATAATCTTCCACATATTAACCTTTATGCTCCCCTCACCCGTCTAATGGTCCTACTCCTTTAGACTCATTTTTTAATATACAGTTTCTGTTTTAATATTTTTCTAGCTTCTCCTAGAATTCTTTTTTAAAAAAAACTCTGATGCTCTTTAATTGACTGTTCACCACCCGCCTTATGCTGGTCTATAATAATGAAGATCTGATTTGACAATGTTCTGGTGTTCTCCTTTCTCCAAGGCCAATTCCAGCCAGTGGGATGGTCTGGTAGTAGATCTAGCCCTAGCCCCCTGCTCTTAGCAATAGCAATAACAATAACACTTAGGTTTATATACTGCTTCATAGTGCTTTTACAGCCTATTGCCCCCAACAATCTGGGTCCTCATTTTACCAACCTCGGAAGGGTGGAAGGCTGTCAACCTTGAGCTGGTGAGAACTGAACTGCCAAACTGCTGACAGCTGGCAGTCAGCAGACGTAGCCTGCAGTACTGTGTTCTAACCACTGTGCCACCAAGCCCTTCAGGCTGCTTTGAGGTTCTCCTCTCCCTGCTTCTATTTAACATACATGAAGCTACTGGGTAAGGCCATCTGCTAATACAGAGTAAGGTGTGATCAATAATGTTGATTATACCAATTCTACCTCTTTGCTAAGGGTTAACCAACTGACGCTACCAGGTTTTTTCATAGAAGATTAGAATTGGAAGGGACCTTGGAGATCCCTATATCATTTCAGATGGGGGGGGGGCTGTCCCTTCCTTAAAAGCCTCCAGAGATGGAGCACCCACAACTTCTGAAGGCAAGCTATTCCACTGGTTAACTGTTCCCACCATTAGGAAATTTCTCCTAGGTCGCTTCCCTCCTTGATTAGTTTCCATCCATGATTGTGGGGGCCTGAATGGGGAAGAGCAGGCTTTGACTCATCCTTTAAAAGTCTGAGAGGAGGACAGCTGTCTTGGTCTATGGTGGTAAAAAGTCTGGAAGCACCTTTTACAGGTATAAAATAAGGGTTAAATATACTCTCAGAAACTTCATCAGGCACACGGAGTGGCTTGACTGATTTGAATTGGGGTGATCTGCCTCTCACCAGGCTTCTGCCCTTTAATAAATTGTGTTTAATGGGAAAAGGGGCTACCACATTCCTTCTGATACTTCCAACAAGATTTGAGCGGCTGTGAGTTTTTAGATCTGCCAGATCTCCATCTTTAACTCTGAAAGGCGCACTATTTCCCAAAAATACAATCTGGGAGCCTTCTTGGGCTCACTGCTCTTGCCTCAGGAGTGGATGGCAGCTCTGACGAGGGGGTTGTTGCACACATTCATCTTGTGTATCAGTTGCTGCCTTTTCTGGATTGAGAAGCTCTCCTCATGGTAATTCAGCTTAGTCAACCCACATTTCAAGATTGCTTTTGAAGAACGCTTAGAAGCTTAATGTCAAGCACGGGAAATCAGGAGTCCAGCAGTTCAAAGCATATATAGACTTATTGCGAACCTAACCTCTATGAGTGACATGGTGGCCTAGAGGTGGAGCTTTTGCCTTGCAATCAAGAGGCTATGAGTTCAATCCTAAGCAGCGGTTAATGCAAACTCCCCATAGGCGTCAGGAAGAGCATCCGGCTGATATGCACTCAGGTCCATTCAGTCATCCCGACTCCACCCTGTTGCAAGGGATTACAGGGTTGTTAAAAGAAACAAAATTGCGAACTTAAGGTCTTTTCAAGAATATGAAATACTAACAGTCAAAGCAAATTGGTGGTAGATCAGAGTCAACAGAATTCAAGGTCGTCTGGATCTTTTCTGGGCGTGAAGGGACTTGAGTCTGATGACGTATTTGACCTCTCCCTAAGGCTCTGCCTGGTCATCTCCTACACCTCAACTGGTCGAGAATGGAGCAGAGCTGACAGCTTGAGATGGTCATGCTATAAATACATAACACTGTCCTGGCTCCGTGTATCCCTGGATGCAATTCAAGGTGCTAGTTATCATTTATAGAGCCCTATGTGGTTATTTGCCTGCCTGCCTCTGGTTGTCTCTGACCATCCCATCTGTCCCCCTAGATCCAACATGGTGGACATTTCCAGGTTGCTTCCATTAAGGAGTGACTTCTGGTGGCACCCAGGAGACATGCCTTCTCGGCCCAGAGATGTGGAGGGCACCAAGCCTTTTGGCCTGTCTTAAAGCCACACAACCTGGTGATTTCCTTAAGTGTTTGGCCCTGACTATTATGTGGCTATCTGTCTGTTGTCTGTTTGTTACTCATCAGTAAAATGGAAGAGGTTTATTTGGCTCATTGTATCTTGGCAGTTGCAATTGTTTTAGTTCCTTTGGACTATTGTAATTTTTGTTTTATTTACTACCCAGAGTTCACTACAGAGGGTTATATGGCCATATTAATTAAGTGTAACTGACATCAAAGACAAATGGCAGAGGGAGGAACATGGGCAGCCTGTATTTGAAGAATTTCCAGAATCAGTGTCTTCAGTCCTGGCTCCAAGAAAAAAAAACTATGGATCAAGCAACTCCGTCATCTTTACAAAAATGAAACGAGCAACAAAAATCCATTATTGTGTAGACAGAATAATTTTAGAAGACGCTGGTGGCTCTTGGAAGTATTGGACAGAATTTCTCTTTTTTTTTATTAAAGAGTTTTACAAAAAAAGATTTTACAATACATATCCCCAAAGCCCACCCACCCCAAACCACCCCCCTTCCCCCCCACTTCCCAGAGCTAAATACAGGATTATAGTTATAATAATCATATTCTAAATAAAAATTATGCATAATATACAATTAACCAAATTCATAACGTGCTTTAACTCCCCTTTAACATAACTACGTACAAAGTACCAATAACAATATCCCTCTAAAATCTACTCATAAGCTAAATGGAACTTTTTAGTCCCATATTTGTTCTGAATATAATCTATCCATCTCCTCCAAACTGAAATATATCTTTCTTGTGAATGATCCTTCAAATAAGCAGAAATCTTAGACATTTCTGCAAGATTCGATACTTTAAACACCCATTCTTCTATAGTAGGCAAACTATCCTTCTTCCAATATTGTCCCACCAGTAACCGTGCTGCTGTTATCAAATTCAACATCAAATTGGTTTCTTTAACATCACAATCGACAACAATGCCCAATAAAAACAATTGCAGAGAGAACTTTATCTTTCTCTTAAAAATCTTTTGAATGTTCCACCAAATTTTAACCCAAAAAGCTTTTATATTTCTGCAAGTCCACCACATATGAAAATAGGTGGCTTCTAAACTACCACATCTCCAGCATTTAGACTGTAAGTTAGGATACATGTTAGACAACTTTTTGGGATCCAGATGCCATCTATAAAACATTTTATAAAAATTTTCTCTTAAATTTTGAGCCTGAGTAAATTTAACATTTCTAACCCAAATTACCTCCCAAGTATCCAACGGAACTGGTTCCTGGATATTTTGTGCCCACTTTATCATACAATCTTTAACTAATTCCGTTTCCGAATCCAATTCAATTAAAACATTATATATCCTCTTTATATTTGCACAATTTAAATCTCTAATTTGTTTTACTAAATTTTCATCTGTAATTGTGATGCCAACCTTCTGATCCAACTTCCACCTAGCTTTCAATTGGGTATATTGAAACCAAGAGTAACTTATGTTTTCTTGTCTTAACTCATCTAATGATTTAAGTTGCCAATCATTCCCTTCCAATCTAAGTAATTCCTTATAGGAAAACATATCCAAACTCACTCCCATAGATACATCTCCCATAGAGATGAAGCCAGCTGGGTGACCTTGGGCCTTAGAATGGAGGCAGCACTCACTCAAAGGTACCCCCCCAAAAAAATTACATTAATGTTGACCAAGAGTCAAGCACACCCAACTGACCAAGCTGGCTTCTGTCTCCAAGACTCAGTGGTCACCTTGGGCCAAGTTCAGGTACTTTGGGAAAAAGAAACAGCAAGCCAGTCCCGAGGCACATTTGCCCCTTTGATGTAAAACAGGGGTGGGTAACTATGGCCCCTTTATGACCTGTGGACTTCAATTCCCAGAATTCCTGAGGCAGCATGGAGGTTGTAAAGGGCCATAGTTGCCCACCGCTGCCATAAAAGTTGCTGGGAAGGGGCAGGGATGGGAGACCTACAAGAAGTGGGTGCTGGAGGGTCTGATGCAACTTGCTGAGTGTTGTGTTTTTGTAGCCCCTTTTGCAGGTAATGCGATTAAACTTCCAGAATCGCCCAGGATCCTCAATGAACCAGTCAGTGGTGGTCAGCAAGGCCAAGAACACCATCACCTACTACATCACGTCTTCTAGTAACCAAACCACCGCCATCTTGTTCGACTGCAAGAATGTGAGCAAGTGGGCTGCCTTTCCCAGTTGAAGGGAAGAAAGTGTGTAAGGCACACGTGGATGGGATGGGTGGGAAGAGTGCAAGGACAATGATTTACTCAAAAAGACTTTCATGTCATGCAACGTTGGGCTGCTCTGGCCAGAACATGTTTGTGCAACTGGCATGAAAGGGTGTCAAGCATGAACAGCCAGACCCACAAGGATAAACCTCAAATTGCTACTTTATTGGTTTCTGCCTATAATCCAGGAATGGCGGCTTTCGCCTGGGAAAGACCAGATGAATCTCAAAGGCTTTGGGGAGGGCAGGGGGAACAGAGCATTTTGTATTTACATAGTTATGTCCAAGCTGATTTCCTGCTTGACTCCTCTTCCCAACAGGGACTGTAACTCTCCAATTTCAGAAAACGCTGACGGTCCTCAATGGAGCCTACCCATTGAGATCCTAAGTTATGACAATTGTAAAACATGTCACCCACGTGACTGATCCAGTCTTACTACCTTTTTGTGGCAGTTGTTAAGCAAATGCCAATTTATTAAGCAAACTGATAAGTTTTTGCTAAGGGCCTGGAAATAAATGCTAATTTGAGGCAAAAACATTGTAAAATGTCACCAATGAAGGCAAATCTACATGTCCCAGGATAATGTTGTAGGATCCAATCTGGATCGGTCTCTGGGACCAGAGGTTTACTCTTCGGAGCTTTCAGAGTCATGTGGGAGCCCATCCTCGGGGAATGTCTCACTAGCAGAACATGATTGCAGGTTCCTGAGCACCCAAAATGCAGTCAGGTGACAATGGGGAACTGACTTGTAACAGTCACGGTGGCACAGTGGTTGAAGTGCAGCATTGCAGGCAGGGGGTCAGCAGGGGTCAGTCAATTGCCCCTCAATGGCTCTGGCCTGCTGCTGCTAGCCCCCTCCTCAGAAGGAAAACAAGGCTTACTGCTCATTGGACCCACCCCCGGGACAGGAGCGGGCGTTAGGTGTTCTAGAGTTAAGACTCTTGTCTGACAGGACCACTCTGACCCCCCCACACCCCAGAACCTGTGAGAGTCCCAAAAGCCTTTTCCTGTTCCCCACATCGGCAGCATATTTGAAGGGCAGAGATGCAGAGCTCAGTTTACAGTCAGGCTGCCTGGAAGGTCATTTATTTATTGATATAGAACATTTATAAGGCCCCCCAACTCAGTCTCGGTGACTCCAGATGGCTTACACAGAAATAAGCTGTTCTTATTGATCTCTTTCTTTGCTGAGGCAAGTGAACCTCACCAGGCCAGGCTGGGTCTTGGGCACGTGGCAAAGGGAGCTCCCAAGCTGGTCTGGTGTAACCCAATGGGGGGGGGGGGGGCTTTAATGGACCTCATGCTTTGCCTGCTTCTCTCTGCAGGGCTACGTCTGCTATAAGCTGTCGGGGCACAGCAATTGTTACCTGAAGAGGATGAATGCCCGGGATCAGGATGCTGCCCAGGCCTCCTTCAACCTATCAAAGCACAAGGTGAGTGCCAACAGCCTAGCCCGGGAAAAAGAATCCAGCCAATTCATTCGTCCGTCCGTCCGTCCGTCCATCCACCCCATCCATCCTCTCCAGCCATGGTGGCTGGAGAATTTTAGGAGTTGAAGTCCTCCAGTCTTAAAGTTCCTAAGGCTGGACACCCCTGGTCTAAAGGAAATTTTTCAAGAAGCGCTTGAAATCATTGAATCAGCTGCCTCCTGAATTGGGCTGGCACTATTTCACCGGCATCTCAGGCCAACCCTGAGCCCCAAGCCTCAAGCCGCCTTGGCTGAAGGACCCAGAGAAAAAGCCCAAGGCTTACACCACTTATCCCTCATTGTGAAATTGTGCACTTCTGCATGCAACCCCCATTTGCAATTTTAATGGCCATTTGCGGTGGGGAGGGGAGACACCATTTTGTGCAAGGCCTCCAAATATCCAAATATTGGAAGTGCAGTTTCTTGCCCCTTTCAAAATTGAGGGAAAAGGGGGAGGGGGTCATGGCCTGCCAATGGGCTTAACCCACTTTTAAAAGCTTCTTTCTAACCCCATCATGGTGTCATGTGAAACCCCTTTAATATTGTAGGATGGCTCCAACTCGGCCCCCCACCCGTTCCTCGTTCCTGAGCTGAGCTATGACCATCAGTTATCCCCTAATAGAAAAGGAATAGGTAACATTCTGGGGGGCTTGCAACTTATTGCTGGCTTTGGGCAATTCCTGTAAGGTGAGCAAACAAAGCTGCATTGTCCGAAGTGCTGCTGCTGCAGAAGTCAGAGCGAGGGCACCTAAGGCGTGGAGGGCAGAGGTCTGATTTTGGAAGACAGAGGGCCCTCTTTGCTGCAAATGTCAGAAGGAAGCCTGCTGGGCTCAGGTTTCTGCTCTGCCCGTTCAGGAGCTGGCGTTCCTCACCAAGGCAGCGACGGGGGGGGGGGAATGCAGTGCACCCGCTGGCATATCCCACCCCCTGGATTTCCAGCTCTGGGCAGCCTCAGGGCCTCTCCCAAAGTGGCAACCCCAGCCAAGGAATTTCCAAACTTGGCAACTTTTAAGACTTCTCGACTTCAACTCCCGGCTGGCTGGAGAATTCTGAGAGTCTTAAAGTCACCAAGTTTGGAAACCTCCAACCTCTCTGTCCCTCAGAGCTGCGGCCTAGACAGAACTCCCAGGACTGCTCTGGCCTTTAAGCGCTTCTTTTTTGGGGGGAGCAGCATGGAAATGAGGCGGGCAGGCAAAGAGGGCTCAGTTCCCCAGGGCCTCTTCTGGGAAGCGCTTCCCACAGAGCAGTGGCCTGGAGTGCGGATCCCGAGGGACGCAGAGGTTGAGCGGGCAGTCTGGGCCTGGAGCCACGCTGAGGTACCCTCACTGTCCTTCCTTTCGCTGCCAGGAGGATCCACCACTGCTTCCCAGCCACGGTTCCCAATACTACCGTGAATTCCTGGGGGTTGTGCCAGGGAGCCTGGTCGAGCCAGCGGAGGCTGGAGAGGCTGCCCGGGCTCTGTGCGAGCAGGTGCCCATCCGCTGGGTTAAGAAGAAAGATGGTAAGTTGATGGGCGCAGCCAGGCCAAAGCCCCCAGGGAATCTCTGCTCCCTTGGAGCTGCAAGTGAAGCTGAATGGTGCCAATCAGTTGTGCCAATGCTGGCATTTGTTAGGAGCTGCTGGCAGCGACATCTGGGTGTCCAGAGGCTGCCCTCCTGACTGAAGGCACCTTGGAAAGAGCAAGGCGGGTGGGCCCCGTCACTGGCACAGGCAATGCGGTTGGGGCAAGGACACACAAGTTGGAACACAGCCAAGTTTATTTAATTCATCTGAGGCAAAGCAGGCAGAAGAGAGTACATCTGGCCTAGTGGCACTAGGCTAGAAACTGGAGTTCAAGTCCTGCCTAAGGCACAAAGCCAGCTGGGTAATCTTGGGCCAGTCCCTCACTCTCAGCCCTGGGAAGGAGGAAATGGCAAGCTACCTCTGAAAAATCTTGCCAAGAATACTGCAGGGACTTGATCAGGAAGTTGCCAGGAGCCAACAATGACTCAAAAGGACACACACACATACGCATGCACACAACCCAAGGCACAAACCACCTTATACTTCGAGGACGTTGTAGATGTCAGTGAGCGGAAGAAATGGGATGAATCTAATCCAGAACCTCTCTGCGCTTTGAATCCTCCTGAAACTCCCAGGAGTCTGTTAACATTGCTTGACTGAAGGTTTGCCACGGTGGCTTCACGTGTGGGAGCATTAGAAGTCTAAGCCAGTAAAACCTGCTATCTAGAGCCAAGTCCCCAGTCCCGGGCCACATCCTGGTACTGGGCCG